>NC_086444.1:390560363-390860363 GCF_028390025.1 Pseudophryne corroboree | reverse complement strand
ATTGTATATACCACCTAACCGTGGTTTTTTTTTCTTTCTTTATACATACATACTAGTTACGAGTATACTATCTCTTTATCAACCAGTCTATATTAGCAGCAGACACAGTACAGTGCGGTAGTTCACGGCTGTGGCTACCTCTGTGTCGGCACTCGGCAGCCCGTCCATAATTGTATATACCACCTAACCGTGGTTTTTTTTTCTTTCTTTATACATACATACTAGTTACGAGTATACTATCTCTTTATCAACCAGTCTATATATTAGCAGCAGACACAGTACAGTGCGGTAGTTCACGGCTGTGGCTACCTCTGTGTCGGCACTCGGCAGCCCGTCCATAATTGTATATACCACCTAACCGTGGTTTTTTTTCTTTCTTTATACATACATACTAGTTACGAGTATACTATCTCTTTATCAACCAGTCTATATATTAGCAGCAGACACAGTACAGTGCGGTAGTTCACGGCTGTGGCTACCTCTGTGTCGGCACTCGGCAGCCCGTCCATAATTGTATATACCACCTAACCGTGGTTTTTTTTTCTTTCTTTATACATACATACTAGTTACGAGTATACTATCTCTTTATCAACCAGTCTATATATTAGCAGCAGACACAGTACAGTGCGGTAGTTCACGGCTGTGGCTACCTCTGTGTCGGCACTCGGCAGCCCGTCCATAATTGTATATACCACCTAACCGTGGTTTTTTTTTCTTTCTTTATACATACATACTAGTTACGAGTATACTATCTCTTTATCAACCAGTCTATATATTAGCAGCAGACACAGTACAGTGCGGTAGTTCACGGCTGTGGCTACCTCTGTGTCGGCACTCGGCAGCCCGTCCATAATTGTATATACCACCTAACCGTGGTTTTTTTTTCTTTCTTTATACATACATACTAGTTACGAGTATACTATCTCTTTATCAACCAGTCTATATATTAGCAGCAGACACAGTACAGTGCGGTAGTTCACGGCTGTGGCTACCTCTGTGTCGGCACTCGGCAGCCCGTCCATAATTGTATATACCACCTAACCGTGGTTTTTTTTTCTTTCTTTATACATACATACTAGTTACGAGTATACTATCTCTTTATCAACCAGTCTATATATTAGCAGCAGACACAGTACAGTGCGGTAGTTCACGACTGTGGCTACCTCTGTGTCGGCACTCGGCAGCCCGTCCATAATTGTATATACCACCTAACCGTGTTTTTTTTTTCTTTCTTTATACATACATACTAGTTACGAGTATACTATCTCTTTATCAACCAGTCTATATATTAGCAGCAGACACAGTACAGTGCGGTAGTTCACGGCTGTGGCTACCTCTGTGTCGGCACTCGGCAGCCCGTCCATAATTGTATATACCACCTAACCGTGGTTTTTTTTTCTTTCTTTATACATACATACTAGTTACGAGTATACTATCTCTTTATCAACCAGTCTATATATTAGCAGCAGACACAGTACAGTGCGGTAGTTCACGGCTGTGGCTACCTCTGTGTCGGCACTCGGCAGCCCGTCCATAATTGTATATACCACCTAACCGTGGTTTTTTTTTCTTTCTTTATACATACATACTAGTTACGAGTATACTATCTCTTTATCAACCAGTCTATATATTAGCAGCAGACACAGTACAGTGCGGTAGTTCACGGCTGTGGCTACCTCTGTGTCGGCACTCGGCAGCCCGTCCATAATTGTATATACCACCTAACCGTGGTTTTTTTTTCTTTCTTTATACATACATACTAGTTACGAGTATACTATCTCTTTATCAACCAGTCTATATATTAGCAGCAGACACAGTACAGTGCGGTAGTTCACGGCTGTGGCTACCTCTGTGTCGGCACTCGGCAGCCCGTCCATAATTGTATATACCACCTAACCGTGGTTTTTTTTTCTTTCTTTATACATACATACTAGTTACGAGTATACTATCTCTTTATCAACCAGTCTATATATTAGCAGCAGACACAGTACAGTGCGGTAGTTCACGGCTGTGGCTACCTCTGTGTCGGCACTCGGCAGCCCGTCCATAATTGTATATACCACCTAACCGTGGTTTTTTTTTCTTTCTTTATACATACATACTAGTTACGAGTATACTATCTCTTTATCAACCAGTCTATATATTAGCAGCAGACACAGTACAGTGCGGTAGTTCACGGCTGTGGCTACCTCTGTGTCGGCACTCGGCAGCCCGTCCATAATTGTATATACCACCTAACCGTGGTTTTTTTTTCTTTCTTTATACATACATACTAGTTACGAGTATACTATCTCTTTATCAACCAGTCTATATATTAGCAGCAGACACAGTACAGTGCGGTAGTTCACGGCTGTGGCTACCTCTGTGTCGGCACTCGGCAGCCCGTCCATAATTGTATATACCACCTAACCGTGGTTTTTTTTTCTTTCTTTATACATACATACTAGTTACGAGTATACTATCTCTTTATCAACCAGTCTATATATTAGCAGCAGACACAGTACAGTGCGGTAGTTCACGGCTGTGGCTACCTCTGTGTCGGCACTCGGCAGCCCGTCCATAATTGTATATACCACCTAACCGTGGTTTTTTTTTCTTTCTTTATACATACATACTAGTTACGAGTATACTATCTCTTTATCAACCAGTCTATATATTAGCAGCAGACACAGTACAGTGCGGTAGTTCACGGCTGTGGCTACCTCTGTGTCGGCACTCGGCAGCCCATCCATAATTGTATATACCACCTAACCGTGGTTTTTTTTTCTTTCTTTATACATACATACTAGTTACGAGTATACTATCTCTTTATCAACCAGTCTATATATTAGCAGCAGACACAGTACAGTGCGGTAGTTCACGGCTGTGGCTACCTCTGTGTCGGCACTCGGCAGCCCGTCCATAATTGTATATACCACCTAACCGTGGTTTTTTTTTCTTTCTTTATACATACATACTAGTTACGAGTATACTATCTCTTTATCAACCAGTCTATATATTAGCAGCAGACACAGTACAGTGCGGTAGTTCACGGCTGTGGCTACCTCTGTGTCGGCACTCGGCAGCCCGTCCATAATTGTATATACCACCTAACCGTGGTTTTTTTTTCTTTCTTTATACATACATACTAGTTACGAGTATACTATCTCTTTATCAACCAGTCTATATATTAGCAGCAGACACAGTACAGTGCGGTAGTTCACGGCTGTGGCTACCTCTGTGTCGGCACTCGGCAGCCCGTCCATAATTGTATATACCACCTAACCGTGGTTTTTTTTTCTTTCTTTATACATACATACTAGTTACGAGTATACTATCTCTTTATCAACCAGTCTATATATTAGCAGCAGACACAGTACAGTGCGGTAGTTCACGGCTGTGGCTACCTCTGTGTCGGCACTCGGCAGCCCGTCCATAATTGTATATACCACCTAACCGTGGTTTTTTTTTCTTTCTTTATACATACATACTAGTTACGAGTATACTATCTCTTTATCAACCAGTCTATATATTAGCAGCAGACACAGTACAGTGCGGTAGTTCACGGCTGTGGCTACCTCTGTGTCGGCACTCGGCAGCCCGTCCATAATTGTATATACCACCTAACCGTGGTTTTTTTTTCTTTCTTTATACATACATACTAGTTACGAGTATACTATCTCTTTATCAACCAGTCTATATATTAGCAGCAGACACAGTACAGTGCGGTAGTTCACGGCTGTGGCTACCTCTGTGTCGGCACTCGGCAGCCCGTCCATAATTGTATATACCACCTAACCGTGTTTTTTTTTTCTTTCTTTATACATACATACTAGTTACGAGTATACTATCTCTTTATCAACCAGTCTATATATTAGCAGCAGACACAGTACAGTGCGGTAGTTCACGGCTGTGGCTACCTCTGTGTCGGCACTCGGCAGCCCGTCCATAATTGTATACTAGTATCCAATCCATCCATCTCCATTGTTTACCTGAGGTGCCTTTTAGTTGTGCCTATTAAAATATGGAGA
Source organism: Pseudophryne corroboree (assembly GCF_028390025.1). Lineage (NCBI taxonomy): Eukaryota > Metazoa > Chordata > Amphibia > Anura > Myobatrachidae > Pseudophryne > Pseudophryne corroboree. The sequence goes on along the minus strand of NC_086444.1, from coordinate 390,856,353 downwards.
ACAAAAATGTTGAGGTTCCAAAATTAGGGAAAGATCAAGATCCACTTCCACCTCGTGCTGAAGCTGCTGCCACTAGTCATGGCCGAGACGATGAAATGCCAGCAACGTCGTCTGCCAAGGCCGATGCCCAATGTCATAGTACAGAGCATGTCAAATCCAAAACACCAAATATCAGTAAAAAAAGGACTCCAAAACCTAAAATAAAATTGTCGGAGGAGAAGCGTAAACTTGCCAATATGCCATTTACCACACGGAGTGGCAAGGAACGGCTGAGGCCCTGGCCTATGTTCATGGCTAGTGGTTCAGCTTCACATGAGGATGGAAGCACTCAGCCTCTCGCTAGAAAAATGAAAAGACTAAAGCTGGCAAAAGCAGTAGCACCGCAAAGAACTGTGCGTTCTTCGAAATCCCAAATCCACAAGGAGAGTCCGACTCCAATTGTGTCGGTTGCGATGCCTGACCTTCCCAACACTGGACGTGAAGAGCATGCGCCTTCCACCATTTGCACGCCCCCTGCAAGTGATGGAAGGAGCACCCGCAGTCCAGTTCCTGATAGTCAGATTGAAGATGTCAGTGTTGAAGTACACCAGGATGAGGAGGATATGGGTGTTGCTGGCGCTGGGGAGGAAATTGACCAGGAGGATTCTGATGGTGAGGTGGTTTGTTTAAGTCAGGCACCCGGGGAGACACCTGTTGTCCGTGGTAGGAATATGGCCGTTGACATGCCTGGTGAAAATACCAAAAAAATCAGCTCTTCGGTGTGGAAGTATTTCACCAGAAATGCGGACAACAGGTGTCAAGCCGTGTGTTCCCTTTGTCAAGCTGTAATAAGTAGGGGTAAGGACGTTAACCACCTCGGAACATCCTCCCTTATACGTCACCTGCAGCGCATTCATAATAAGTCAGTGACAAGTTCAAAAACTTTGGGTGACAGCGGAAGCAGTCCACTGACCAGTAAATCCCTTCCTCTTGTAACCAAGCTCACGCAAACCACCCCACCAACTCCCTCAGTGTCAATTTCCTCCTTCCCCAGGAATGCCAATAGTCCTGCAGGCAATGTCACTGGCAATTCTGACGAGTCCTCTCCTGCCTGGGATTTCTCCGATGCATCCTTGCGTGTAACGCCTACTGCTGCTGGCGCTGCTGTTGTTGCTGCTGGGAGTCGATGGTCATCCCAGAGGGGAAGTCGTAAGCCCACTTGTACTACTTCCAGTAAGCAATTGACTGTTCAACAGTCCTTTGCGAGGAAGATGAAATATCACAGCAGTCATCCTGCTGCAAAGCGGATAACTGAGGCCTTGACAACTATGTTGGTGTTAGACGTGCGTCCGGTATCCGCCGTTAGTTCACAGGGAACTAGACAATTTATTGAGGCAGTGTGCCCCCGTTACCAAATACCATCTAGGTTCCACTTCTCTAGGCAGGCGATACCGAGAATGTACACGGACGTCAGAAAAAGACTCACCAGTGTCCTAAAAAATGCAGTTGTACCCAATGTCCACTTAACCACGGACATGTGGACAAGTGGAGCAGGGCAGACTGAGGACTATATGACTGTGACAGCCCACTGGGTAGATGTATGGACTCCCGCCGCAAGAACAGCAGCGGCGGCACCAGTAGCAGCATCTCGCAAACGCCAACTCTTTCCTAGGCAGGCTACGCTTTGTATCACCGCTTTCCAGAATACGCACACAGCTGAAAACCTCTTACGGCAACTGAGGAAGATCATTGCGGAATGGCTTACCCCAATTGGACTCTCCTGTGGATTTGTGGCATCGGACAACGCCAGCAATATTGTGTGTGCATTAAATATGGGCAAATTCCAGCACGTCCCATGTTTTGCACATACCTTGAATTTGGTGGTGCAGAATTTTTTAAAAAACGACAGGGGCGTGCAAGAGATGCTGTCGGTGGCCAGAAGAATTGCGGGACACTTTCGGCGTACAGGCACCACGTACAGAAGACTGGAGCACCACCAAAAACTACTGAACCTGCCCTGCCATCATCTGAAGCAAGAAGTGGTAACGAGGTGGAATTCAACCCTCTATATGCTTCAGAGGTTGGAGGAGCAGCAAAAGGCCATTCAAGCCTATACAATTGAGCACGATATAGTAGGTGGAATGCACCTGTCTCAAGCGCAGTGGAGAATGATTTCAACGTTGTGCAAGGTTCTGATGCCCTTTGAACTTGCCACACGTGAAGTCAGTTCAGACACTGCCAGCCTGAGTCAGGTCATTCCCCTCATCAGGCTTTTGCAGAAGAAGCTGGAGACATTGAAGGAGGAGCTAACACAGAGCGATTCCGCTAGGCATGTGGGACTTGTGGATGGAGCCCTTAATTCGCTTAACAAGGATTCACGGGTGGTCAATCTGTTGAAATCAGAGCACTACATTTTGGCCACCGTGCTCGATCCTAGATTTAAAGCCTACCTTGGATCTCTCTTTCCGGCAGACACAGGTCTGCTGGGGTTGAAAGACCTGCTGGTGACAAAATTGTCAAGTCAAGCGGAACGCGACCTGTCAACATCTCCTCCTTCACATTCTCCCGCAACTGGGGGTGCGAGGAAAAGGCTCAGAATTCCGAGCCCACCCGCTGGCGGTGATGCAGGGCAGTCTGGAGCGACTGCTGATGCTGACATCTGGTCCGGACTGAAGGACCTGACAACGATTACGGACATGTCGTCTACTGTCACTGCATATGATTCTCTCAACATTGATAGAATGGTGGAGGATTATATGAGTGACCGCATCCAAGTAGGCACGTCACACAGTCCGTACTTATACTGGCAGGAAAAAGAGGCAATTTGGAGGCCCTTGCACAAACTGGCTTTATTCTACCTAAGTTGCCCTCCCACAAGTGTGTACTCCGAAAGAGTGTTTAGTGCCGCCGCTCACCTTGTCAGCAATCGGCGTACGAGGTTACATCCAGAAAATGTGGAGAAGATGATGTTCATTAAAATGAATTATAATCAATTCCTCCGCGGAGACATTGACCAGCAGCAATTGCCTCCACAAAGTACACAGGGAGCTGAGATGGTGGATTCCAGTGGGGACGAATTGATAATCTGTGAGGAGGGGGATGTACACGGTGATATATCGGAGGGTGAAGATGAGGTGGACATCTTGCCTCTGTAGAGCCAGTTTGTGCAAGGAGAGATTAATTGCTTCTTTTTTGGGGGGGGTCCAAACCAACCCGTCATATCAGTCACAGTCGTGTAGCAGACCCTGTCACTGAAATGATGGGTTGGTTAAAGTGTGCATGTCCTGTTTTGTTTATACAACATAAGGGTGGGTGGGAGGGCCCAAGGACAATTCCATCTTGCACCTCTTTTTTCTTTTCTTTTTCTTTGCATCATGTGCTGATAGGGGAGGGTTTTTTGGAAGGGACATCCTGCGTGACACTGCAGTGCCACTCCTAGATGGGCCCGGTGTTTGTGTCGGCCACTAGGGTCGCTAATCTTACTCACACAGTCAGCTACCTCATTGCGCCTCTTTTTTTCTTTGCGTCATGTGCTGTTTGGGGAGGGTTTTTTGGAAGGGACATCCTGCGTGACACTGCAGTGCCACTCCTAGATGGGCCCGGTGTTTGTGTCGGCCACTAGGGTCGCTAATCTTACTCACACAGCTACCTCATTGCGCCTCTTTTTTTCTTTGCGTCATGTGCTGTTTGGGGAGGGTTTTTTGGAAGGGACATCCTGCGTGACACTGCAGTGCCACTCCTAGATGGGCCCGGTGTTTGTGTCGGCCACTAGGGTCGCTAATCTTACTCACACAGCTACCTCATTGCGCCTCTTTTTTTCTTTGCGTCATGTGCTGTTTGGGGAGGGTTTTTTGGAAGGGCCATCCTGCGTGACACTGCAGTGCCACTCCTAGATGGGCCCGGTGTTTGTGTCGGCCACTAGGGTCGCTAATCTTACTCACACAGCTACCTCATTGCGCCTCTTTTTTTCTTTGCGTCATGTGCTGTTTGGGGAGGGTTTTTTGGAAGGGACATCCTGCGTGACACTGCAGTGCCACTCCTAGATGGGCCCGGTGTTTGTGTCGGCCACTAGGGTCGCTTATCTTACTCACACAGCGACCTCGGTGCAAATTTTAGGACTAAAAATAATATTGTGAGGTGTGAGGTATTCAGAATAGACTGAAAATGAGTGTAAATTATGGTTTTTGAGGTTAATAATACTTTGGGATCAAAATGACCCCCAAATTCTATGATTTAAGCTGTTTTTTAGTGTTTTTTGAAAAAAACACCCGAATCCAAAACACACCCGAATCCGACAAAAAAAATTCGGTGAGGTTTTGCCAAAACGCGTTCGAACCCAAAACACGGCCGCGGAACCGAACCCAAAACCAAAACACAAAACCCGAAAAATTTCAGGCGCTCATCTCTAGTTTTTACTAATAATGTTTTTGCTACTAATGTATCCTATACTGCAATTCCCCATCTGTGGAACGCATTCAGGGTTTATGCGTTCCACACTCTGTGCCGTAATAATCCAGAAGTACATTAAGTCTTTTAGAACGGAACTACCGCCGCTGTCTCCAAGGACTGGGAGCGGAAGCGGAAGAACAAATGCGCTCCGGAACGCCTGGAACGCACAGACTTATGGACGGAAATTGCAGTTACAACGCCCCCCCCCGCCAACATAATACACACGGAGGGCGGAAGCGGAAATGAGAGGTGCGTTCCACGGAGGTGGAACGTATTTATATATTAACTTGTTTTATGCTTGTAAATTTCTGTTTTAAATCGTTTTTGCATGTTATCGTACCAGGGAAGCTTTGTGGAATCTTAAGAAAGTTTCTAATCACATCCAAATTGTTTGTAAATATGCATTCCATGTTTGCACAGTCTGAGCCAATCACACCAGAACACGGGGTTTAAAAAAGCCCAGTGCATTCAACTCCACTATACACCTTGAGAAAGGCTCCCATGTGAGCAGAAACGCGTTGGTGCTTTGGGGGACGGACTGTAGCAACTAAGGAATTCGTGGAAGCATCCAGGAAGCCTGGAGCCAGAGGGAATACGGTGCTGATTTCCCGGGAGGTACCTGTGTACTCTTAAGCGCTTCAGGGTAGCCTTCACTGGTCGCCCCACTCATTCCGGTACGCAGAATTACCCCACTAATGTTGGTGGAGTTTATTTTTATGAATTTTAGTTGTTGCATACAAAAATAAAAAACTGTACTTCACTATATCCCTTTATCCTGGTTTATTTTTGAGGGAAGAAGAGGTTGTCCGTTTGGCTCCTAAGGAGAAAGTGGGATAATCACCGAACATTCAACAGAAATAAACGGGACATTAAGACTGTGGACTCATATATACCTCAGAGGGTGCGCACTTTTGCAAATTGTAATTGTACTGGGGCATATGTGTTTCTGGCACTGGGGACATATTTGTATCTGCCACTGGGGGCATATGTGTATCTGTCCCTGTGGGGGCATGTAATGTGTAACTGGCACTGTGCGGGCATATAATGTGTATTTGGCACTGTGGGGGCATATAATGTGTATCTATCACTGGGGGCATGTGTGTATATTGCACTGGGGGCATATGTTTTTCTGTCACTGGGGGAATATGTGTATCTGGCACTGTGTTGGGCATATGTGTATATGGCACTGGGAGCAAATATGTTTCTGGCACTGTGTGGGCATATAATGTGTATTTGTCACTGTGGGTACATATAATGTGTATCTGGCACTTTGGGGGCATATGTGTATCTTACACTATTTGGGGCATATGTGTATCTGGCAGTGCACTACTGGGGGCATATGTGTATCTGGCAGTTCACTACTGGGGCATATGTGTATCTGGCACTATTGGGGGCATATATGTATCTGACTATACTGGGGCATATGTGTATTTGGCACTGCAATACTGGGAGAATATGTGTATTGGGCACTATTGGGGACATATGTGTATTTGTCACTGCACTACTGGGGTCATTGTGTGTATCTGGCACTCTACTTGGCTCATTATGTGTATCTGGCACTATACTGGATCATTATTTGTATCTGGCACTGCACTGGGGACATTATATGTAAGGAACACTACTGTGGGCGTTATGTGTAAGGCTGCTTATTGTGTGTGTAGAGGGGGAGGTGAATATATATTTATAGTTTGATAATATAAAGTTACGAGGCCATGCCCACTTTCCCAGGAGTGCATTAGGGGAGTACGGGGGGTGCTTCAAAATTTCTCACTCAGGGTGCTAGTAGGCCTAATCGGTCCTGGTGTCACCCATAAATAGTCAAGTAAGTTCCCCAAAAAAGAAGAACATTAAGGCTGAAGAACAAACTGTGTGTTCGCAAATCCCAGAGTCTATGGTTGTCCACATTAGCTATATGTGAGTCTGCCAAGGACAATTTCATCTTGCACCACTTTTTATAATGGGCTGTATTTTGGGGATTTTTTTTGCATAGACAAATATTTGTGATTATTGCTAATACATAACTGTGTGCTTCTGCTGCTGCTCTGTTGCTTAGCCAGTCAGAATTTGTCAAATATTGGTGAACAATATTGTTAACTGTGCGGTGGTCATAATTGACCGGAAAAGACTGAAAAATTAAAGTCATAGAAGTTAATAATAATGTTGGAACAAAAAACTAGGGATGTGCACGGCCCAAATCTCTGGTTTTGGGTTCTTGTTTTGGATCTTTGTCTCCTTCATGTTTTGGATCTGTATTTGTTTTGCAGAAACCTCCCTTGCGAGTTTTGGATCTGTATTTTTTTTATCATAAAAACAGCTAAAATCACAGAATTTGTTCCATTTGTTGTTCCTACAGAATTATTAGCCTCAATAACATTAATTTCCACTCATTTCCAGTCAATTATGATCACCTTACAACTCACAATATTGTTTTCATCCAGTTTAGGCCAAAAGGTTGCACTGAGTTAGCTGGATACCTAAGCTAAGTGACAGCAGTGGGCGGCACAAACGTGCAACTTAAAACTTACAACATGGCACAACTAGGAAACAGAATGGCAGTGCAGTGGCAGACATGGCGGCAGTTTAATAAACTATACAAATGTTTGTCGTCGCAATCAGCAATGCTCCAAACAGCACATAATTCAAAGAAAAGTGGTGCAAGATGGCATTGTCCTTTGGTCCTCCCACCTGCCCTTATGTTGTATATATTAAACAGGACATGCACAGTTTAACAAACCAAACATATCAGAAACTGGGACTGCCACTTGTGGCTGAATTGATTGTTTTGTTTGGGCCCCCACAAAACATTTTTTTAGAAGGACTACCTCCAGTAAGTAATGACTCTGAGGATATTGATAATGAGGTGTTAATTACATTATAATCTTGTACAATAAATTTAATGTCTTCGCTGCAAACAACGTAACACGGAGGAGGTGCCTAGATGGCTAATGTTCCTACCTCTACTAACTTTGGCCTCTCAAATGGAGCAGATGCTTTCACAAACATTGTCAGGATTGGGGTAAAAATAATCACATACCCAAGAGGTAGATTTTTGACTTACACAAACAACATAATTTACAACCTCAGTGTCAGATAGTAGTAGCACACACATATTCTCCTCATGCTTTTCCACTTCCACACAGGAATCCTCAATTTCTATTATGTCCTCCTCATCATCACCATTTTTACTTGTACTGCTCCCAACGTGTGCAGATGGTTCAGAAATGTTGGAAGGATTTGAAAGTGGCTTTTCTATGAGGACAGTAGGGCAGATGTATTAACCTGGATAAGGCATAAGGAAGTGATAAACCAGTGATAAATGCAAGGTGATACACACACCAGCCAATCAGCTCCAATATGTAAATGAACAGTTAGGAGGTGATTGGCTGGGGCGTGTATGACCTTGCATTTATCACTGCTTTATCACTTCCTTATGCCATCTCCAGGTTAATACATCTTCCCCAGTGTGAGAAATGTCAGACTCACACATACCTGATGTGGACACCCTTAAACATTCCTCAAGAATGTCTGATATTCTGATTCCGAATGCACAGTTTGTCTTGTTGCCTCTGCAGCTAACTTCCTGTTTGATGTTTTTTCTTTACCACTGTAAAATTAAATGATTTTACATGCCCTGACTTATGCCCTCTATGCCCCTGGGCATCTGTCTTAGTAGGTGTCGCTGACGTACTTGCATCGTCATGACTGGCGGCAGCACCTACACCACTAGTATGTGCTTCCTGCTCTCCTCTCAATTGTTTGTCCTCCATATCTATCCACAAACATGAATAAAGTGGGGTACAGCACACATCATAATTTCTACAAAAAATGTACCACCTTTAGTGTCACACAATACAAGTATGAGTAAGAAATAGTAATCAAACATTGCAGTTTAATTTCACAGACAGTTTCACACAATTCGTGTATTAGTATGAAATAGTGATTAAACACTGCAGTTTAATTTCACCAACAATGTCGCACAATACCTGTATGAGTCAGAAAAACTAATCGAACACCGCGGTTGACCTTCACCAACAATGTCACACAATACGTGTATGAGTAGTAAATGAAATATATTATTGGGTTACCACCTTCATCCACAGCGTCACACAATATGTGTGTGCATCAGAAATAGTGTTCGAACACTGTGGTTGACCTTCACAAAGTGTCATACAATACGTGAATGAGTAGGAAATAAAATATATAACTGTGGTACCACCTTCACCCACAGCATTACACAATACGTGTGTTTGTCAGTAAAAGTAATTGAACACTGCGGATGACCTGAGCCTGACCTTAGTATGATCACTCAGCATTCCTGGCAGTATAAAAGCAGCCTCCCTTTCTCGCACAATGGATACATGCAGTAGCTTCTAAGATAGTTAAGAGCCCAAGCCTCTGTCTTCCTCTCAGCCAGGGCTGTGCTACAGCAGCGTGTGTGGGAAAGGGAGGTTCTCAGGTTACTGCTTATCAGTTACACACTCCGTCCGCAGGCAGGAGCCAATGGCTAGAAAACTAAAGTTGGAGCAGACACGCAGCCTGCTCCTGACATCTCCCTGACCAAGCAGCCTGGCCATGGAACATCAATCTCACTCACCGACAGTCACTGGTAACGGAGGGAGAGCTGGGGATCATCACAATGACAGCCAGAAACAGTCACTAGCACAGCTCAGTGCTGGGTCCGCTCTCCAATAACATCAGCTTCACTAGAGAGGTGTGCCTTGATATGGGCTGAAGGCATGCCTCTCTCACTGAGGCATAAATGCTGGTGCCGCTTATCTGCTCTCTTTTTTTAATGGACTTTTTCAGCACTTCGGCTTGGCTCCGCCCCTTGCCTGCCCCCTGCTACAGCTAGTTTAATATTATAAACGGGAGGCAGCGCTTTCGCTGCCTCCCATCCACATATAACACAGCAAAAATTATTAACAAAATACAAAGCAGAAATGTATTGTTTTAATAATTATGACAGGGGAGGCACTGCCTCCCCTGACTGCACGTCCCTGCTTGTAACTGGAGAATAAATGGCATCCAATCATGTACCTACTGTATATTTCTTAATCTGGGCAGAAAGGGTTCCCCAGGAAAGAGGATGGTTGAAGTTGATGTCTATTGAATCTAATGTTAGTTGAGTACATCTTTGATAAATATTCTGAATATACGGTACTGTATAAACTTTATCTGCTTTTATATATATATATATATATATATATATCCATGGGGAAAAGATGGTAACCCATGGATTCAGAATTAAATATGTATCCACACTGAGAAGATACAAACCAAACTTCTGCAAGAAATGGGTATGTATCTTGAACAAGTATAGCATGGACCTTTTTTATTGGTAGTAGAAGTGGTGGGTTAAAAAGTACAAGAGAGAAATTGAGAATTTTTAATAAGACAACTACATCACATTAAGGGGGTCATTCCGAGTTGATCACTAGCTGCATTTGTTCACAGCGCATCGATCAGGCTATAAAACTGCAGTTCTGCGCATGTGTATGCGGCGCAATGCGCACGCGCGACGTACGGGCACAACGAACAATGTAGTTTTGCACAGGGTTTAGCAATGCATTTCAGTCGCACTGTTTGCTGCAGAGTGATTGACATGAAGTGGGAGTTTCTGGTTGGCAAATAACCGTTTTCAGGGAGTGTGTGGAAAAATGCAGGCGTGCCAGGAAAAACGCAGGCGTGGCTGGGCGAACGCTGGGTGGGTTTGTGACGTCAAATCCGGAACTGAATAGTCTGAATTGATCGCAAACGCTGAGTAGGTTTTGAGCTACTCTGAAACTGCACCAAAAATGTTTGCTGGTGCTCTGCGATCCATTCATTCGCACTTCTGCTAAGCTAAAATACACTCCCAGTGGGCGGCGGCATAGCGTTTGCATGGCTGCTAAAAACTGCTAGCGAGCGATCAACTCGGAATGACCCCCTAAAGCAGGACCAATCACAGGATTCGATACATAAATTACAGAACCAATGTGACCAATACCATAAGGAATTAATTTATCTGCTTCAAAAGAAATAAAAACAAATTGTCAAATCAGATTATGATGAGAACAGGGTGTATAAGTGTCTTATGGGAGGAGACATCCAGAAATAAGGTGCAAGAAATTATGGATACAAAATGGGATGAAGAAAACAATTCCCCCCTCATGTGTGCAATTGTGAAAAGTCTCACCCAGGGGTAGTGAGCTGAAATAATGATATCGCGCCTGTCGGCAGAAACAATTTAATAGCCGCCGGTGGATGGGATGGCAGGAAAACAATTGAATTGTTCCCATAGAGAAGGAACTTTAAGAAAGGTGGCTACCTCAAACAGTGACAGTGAGTTCCATAAACCAGACTCAGTGGACCTTAAATCATGTAGTGGTGTCCCTTTAGGAGAAGCACAAGAAATAGCCATAGAAAAAAAGATCCAGAGAACCCCCCCCCCCCCCTTCCTCCCTGCAGGTAGTCAAAACAAAAAGGAACAGAGGTTCCAAGAATAAAAAGAAAACCTAGTTTTCAATCTTTTGTCTAGACAATTCAGACCTATGAAACTCAATTTAATAATTATGGGACTATCGATTACTCTGATTAACCCTCATGACAATCTTTCTTGGAATGTAGATCTCCATCGATTAGCAGAAAAATTAAGATTATAAGAATTCTTCCAGATGAGTCAAGAAAAAACTGCGCTCTTGTTTACATGCTCAAACTCTAATTTTGATCCACAATCTAACAACCCATCCCTAAAAACATTCACTTGCTTCCTTGATAACTCTGTTTCTAGATAAGTGAAAGCACCTACAAATGTACATCATAACCTATCTAAGGCTAAAATAGAAGCTCTAAAAAATTTGGAGCGTTACAGAGACAATATTTTTTGCCCCAGTAGAATTGTAGTACAAAATTTAAATGAGTACCTCAGTGTCTGATCAAAACATCTATGACAGTTTCACTCAGGACCTCACCTCTATATACAAGAAGTATTTGGACCGTATTCTCAACAAATCTATAAATAACGGCATAATTTCAGATAAGATCTGTTTAGCCCTATCCCAGGATCATCCAGTAGCACCGGTTCTCTTTATGGTTTCTAAAATACATATACATTTAAAACAACCACCAGGCAGACCTATAATATCAGCCAGAAATTCGCTATATTAACCAATTTTGTGAATTTCTAGGTACTATTTTTGCAACCTCTAGTAGTGAAACAACCACCAGTATTCTTAATTTACTGAGCTCTCTGGACAGGATCCCAACAGGCACCATTTATTGTGTAATGAACGAGTGCAATTTATACACAAGCAAATTTCACCAAGGAGGCTTAGAAGCCATGAGCCAATTTGAAATGCAATGTACAAGAAGTGGACCACAATTTTTTACTCTGCCTACTGGAATTAACATTAAAAAGTTATTATTTCCTGTTCAATGAGCACTTTTATCAAAAACGCTCTGGCTGTGCCATAGGCAGCAATGTGGCACCTTCTTATACTAATATCTTTATGTTTAAGGAAGAAAAGAGTCTTTTTTGAGGATTCTACAATATTGCAGCACAATTTGATTTATACCTGCTTTATGGATGATCTTTTTATGTTATGGACAGGAGGAGAAATAGCATTTACACAGCTAATGGAGAACATCAACAAGCAAACATCACCTATAAAATTGACTTTTCAATGCAATGCCACCTCTATCAATTACCTGGATGTACAAGTATCTTTAACCAACATTGTGCTTTCTACTACAGTATATTCTAAACACACAGACAAAAATACTTTACTGAGGTTGGACAGCTACCACTCCAAACCTTTAATTAAAGGCTTACCAAGGTCCCAAATGATCAGGGTAGCAAGGATCAACAGTGACAAACTGTTATTAAATGAAGTACTGGTTAAAATAGGAATAACATTTTTATCACAAGGATAAGACATTCATCTTTAGAAACAACAAAAAGAGGTTTTATAAATGGAAATAGAACAACTTTTAAAACCTAAATGCAAGGATCACAGACAAGTTATCCCTTGGAAGAATAAAATCATCACCTCAAGTCCAGTGATACAGAGAACTACAAGAGCTTATTGGACAATTGTACACACAGGTTTTCTTGTGGAAGACAACATGAACTATGAGGGAACATATGGCTCTCCAAAGTTCAGCAAGAAAATCAGCTGTCACTGGAAAAATCTCAGATCTACCAGTGTCGAAACACTTTGCCAAGTAGGGACTTATGGCCCAATTCAGACCTGATCTCTGTTGTGCGAATTTGCACAGCGGCTGATTATCGAATGACTGCACATGCGTATGCACTGCAATGTGCAGGCGCGAGTCCAAACAGCGACAGGATGATGCAAAAATTTCTATTGCAAGGTGTTCACAAGGTGATTGATAGGAAGAGTGTCAGGAAAAACCCAGGCATTCCCAAGCATTTTCAGGGTGTGTGTGTGATGTCGGCTCCAGCCCCGAACAGCTTGTTTGTACTGCATTGTAGGAGAAAGTCTTGGGCTATGCACAGACTGAAAAAATCATTAAATGGTGACTCAGTTGCAAACGGATTTGCTGTCTGATGTAATTTTCGCATGGTGTACACATGCATTTGCACACTTGCACGGGACGAGTTTTCATTCTCTCTGGGCAGTGACTATCTGATCGCAGAACTCTGCTAATTTGCAACACAGTGATCAGGTCTGAATTAGGCCCATAGTCTGGTTTCTCTTTAATATATGGCAAAAGACCACATCCCAGTAACACCCAGAGTGTAGGGACCAAATTGTTAAAATTGGAGACCCACTAGATTTTTAATCTCAGCACCATCCATATGAACAATCTCAATAAAAATGTTCCTAGAATAAATTCTAAATAAGTCATTTAGTTGTTACTATAGTCTCAGGCATATCTATTGGTTCAAAATGTCATTTTGTCTTCACTACTTTACCAGTTGTTGCTAACCTTGTAAACACAAGCAAACTCCTGGGACGGTTCATTATTCCCTTGTCTCTGAATTTCAACATCTTCTTTCACACAGGATTGGAAAACATGGATTGGAAAACACGATCTGTTTGGGTATGATGAGAAGGGAGATTCTGCAGCCAGATGTTATATTGTTTTGGGGGGTTTTCAGAGGCCTTTCTTAATACTCCTGTTATAATGGCAACATTTCTATTATAGCTTCTGATCCTAAATCAGGGCACAGTGATCATATGCATAGTATACCATAGTGTGGGGAATCCCATGGCTTTGGAAGGTTTGTTGCCATCAAGAAGTGGCCTTAAAATGGAAACATGTTTTTCTAGCCAACTGTTCAAGCTTCCTTTAATATACAGTACAGTAAAAAACACTAACTTGAGTTTTAGTGTATGTCTTTACTTGAAAACAACATGGAAACTGAGTTAGAAAGCTAACATGGACTAGTTTTACAAGAGGTTCTAATGGATCTTGATCCAAATCTTTGAATAATTATGTAAAGTTATCAGACTTTAAATACAAATGTGGTAATTGTTAAATTTGTCCATCTCCCAGATTTCAGCGTGGATCAAATGGAAGATCATGTTGGGTAAAGAATTTTCAAATATGAGTTTTGTTAATTGACACTGGCTATTGAAAAGTATTCTGTGGGAACACTTAATATATTTTGGAGATTTTTTTTTAAATTCATAAAACCAGCATAATCAAATGGGTTAGTTTCTTCAGGAACTGGTCATCCTCATCCCCACGAGAACACTCTTGTTAATACTTGCCCACAGTGATAGCACTGTCACTTAGGGAGTAGTAAAACAAGTACCTGATTTTTAAATTCATGATACAGTATATGCAGATTTTATGTCTTGTTGTCACATATCATGGTCTTAGCCTCTCATGCTCACCATGCTAAATGCATCTGTTAAACATACCAGTGATCAAAGTAAATAAATCAACCATTAGCATGGGTGTGGCCATGTTGCACCCTGTCATGTGGCTTACCTTTCCACCTGAGCATTCCAGCCATGCTACTATTCTGTATTCAGTCCCACCAATGAGATTGCCTGCTACCTATCTGAACCTGCACCTGTGTCAAGCACATGGCCAAAACAACGTGTTTCTTTCCAGGGTTAGATCTTTGCTCCGTGCTTCAGTGTTTTTGCTCTGTTCATGTCTTTGCACTGTGTTCATCACTTGCTGCCAGTATCTCGGTACCTGAATTCACTTTCTGCCTAGTGGATCCTCTTTTAAGGATTTATTACAAAATTCCTACTGGTGGAAGGAGACAATATTAAAAGTTACCCAAGGGTGTTCCCTTTATCAACTCCCATGGTGATGAGTTTTAAACAATTTAAAATATAAATTTGTTTTTGCAAGTACGTCTCTTGAAAATGTCCATTTGGACCAAGAAACCAGAATTTTTTCAAAAAGGCTAAATACAATAGTCTGGATTAGTTGGTCTGATAAAATCTTTCTAATGTAATAAATGCACAACAGATCAGCTGTATAAACATAATGCCTATCTTTGTACTTTTGCTGAGAGATAGAGAAAAAGTCCTATTGATGGTCTCTACACAGTCTCTAAATATTTGTGTAGGGAGACTATAGTTATTTCCTCTGAAAATTAATGGTTGTGGACGGTCTGATTGGTCAGAATGGTATCTAGTCTTTAGGTTGACAGCACTTAGGTCGAAACTCATTAGGTTGACCACTATTGGTTGACATGCATTAGGTCAACATGGTCACTAGAACGAGATGGCAAATCTCGACACATGAAAAGGTCGACATTACTTTTTCACTTTTTTTTTTCATTTTTTAAAACTTTTTTATACTTTACGATCCATGTGGACTACGACTGAGAATAGGAACTTGTGCTGAGCACAGCAGTAGCCGAGCGAGGCACCTAGCCCGAAGCATGGCGAGAGAATCGATCCATGTGAGGGGATACGGTGCACTAATTGGGGTTCCCAGTCATTTTACGAAGAAAACGACACCAAAAATACTATAAAAAACTCATGTCGACCTCTTTCAATGTCGATTTTGTCCATGCTGACCTAATGTCAACACTTATTTCAGGTGTCAACCTAGTCACTGTTGACAAATAGTGGTCAACCTAATGACTGTTGACCTAGTTACTGTCGACCCTATGATCCACACCCGGTCAAAATATATAATGTGGTCCACCAGGGAAAAGCTATGCAACATTTACAGTGATACAGTTGGGGTGTCTATTTTCATAATTTTTTCCACTTGTTGTAGGAGTCTTGTTTTTATTTTATTAATTTTAACAAAGTGCATTGTAGGTACCAGCAGGCCCTGGGTGCCAAGGTACTTTTGGTTTGGCAGACCATACAATTGTGCATAACAGTGTTTGCTGGGAACACTAAATTGAAATATTCCTAACACTATGGGGGGTATTTACCTACCCGTGGTCAGCCACGGTTTATCTCGGTTTATGTTTCTCCTGCCTCCCAATACAGCCCCAATTTCAGCTGAAATTGGGACTGTTTCTTTCAAAATACACAGGTTTAACTGAACCTGTGTGTTTTAAGTAGAAAATGTATCTTTTTTTTTGAGCAGCCAAATTGGGTTGCCCGAAAAAATAAAATACAGGATACTTTGTGAAAAATGTCAGTGTTTTGCTCCTGATGTTTGTTGTCCTCTAAGTGAATTTCCCCCTATACTGTGATCATTACCTCAACACTCACAGATCACAATTGCTTTGAAGACACTTAGAGCAAGGCTGGTTTTGACCTTGGGGAGCAATTTTTTTTAGAGACATATCCCGCTAGGGCAGTGGTAGCCAACCCTGGTCCTCGAGAACTACCAACAGTTCATGTTTTCCATCTCACCTGGCAGGTGCACATGTGCAGTTATTACTAACTGTCACATTTTAAAAGATCCACAGGTGGATTCTGTGAGGATACCTGGAAAATGTGCACTGTTGGTAGCTCTCGAGGACCAGGGTTGGCTACCACTGCGCTAGGGAATACATATGTGTGTTGTTTGGCCTAGTGCTGGTTAGCACAATGGTGGGGATACCCCATTTTGTATAACCTCCCTGTTATATTAGCATCAGTCCTAGCTGGTAAAGTCTAATGTGGGCAATGGCAATTTCAGAGGGGCTCAATGCCTTTTGGGTCCCATAATTTTTCCATACCAATCAAGGCTTAAAGACCTAGTGCTGGTTACAATAATAAAAAGAAAATCCTACCCAGATACAAGATATCCATGCAGTTCTACAAAAATGCCAATATTTTAATAAGGCATTGCACCAAGAGAGGGGTTTGGTTTAATGAAGTGTTCAGTTTATAAGATTAAAATGACCTTTGGTAAATACCATGGTTTTGAATATGAACTTGCTGTCAATTCACAGTGTTTCCCATCATCTTTCAAGTCCACTAAAAACACCATTTAATAAATGTAATGCAGTCCATTCCACTGTGCAAAATCTACATTGAAAAGGGGGTAATATGGTGTGCATATTCATTTTTAAATGCTTTAAAAAAAAAACCCAACACATTCATTCAATGCATAATGTTGTTTTCAGATTGAAATGTGTTTGCTTGTGTTTCCCTATCAGTCATTTAATTATGAATTAGAATAGTCAAGGCAGCATAAATCTAATCAGACTAAAGGCGATTAACAAAGTAATTTAAGAAATCATTTTGTTAAAATGCTCTGCCAAAGTCAGCACTGATCTATTGCAAATTTGGTCAACTAATGAAGACTTAATTAGCATCTAAGGTCAAAACAATTTATGTCACAAGTTGAGATGAAAAGTGATTTAAACTTCTTTCATTGCAAACAAGTATCAATATAATTATTAGTTATTTTATTTTTCTTAATGTTATAGATAAATAATCAAGCATTTAAAAGCGTAGCCAACATTATTGTAAGCAATAATTTAATCTGCAGTCTTTGGTTATAAAGGATAAGTAAGAAAAGAATGGAAATGTAGGAGTATAAAAGAAGAGAAAATATATACAGTAGTGGTGTAATTTTTACATTTTCTTCAGCCTTTTTTACTTTTTCATTATTTAGTGATATACATATATAAATTAAAATGTCCATTTACCAAATATTTGTAGGCAAAATCTTATTTACTGTATGTATTCATCAATCCATATCTTGAATTTGTATTCTAGTTTTATTATGTACAGTGCTAGTGTACTGCTCACCAGCATCACTACTCACCAGGTGCCACCCTGCTAACCAGACTTAGGGGCCAGTAGTGTACCGGCCATGTTGTGTTTCACTAAGCAGTGCACCCAGTACATGAAATCACCAGTCTCACATGGTGTGGGATTAGAGGTAGGGAAGGCTGCCTATTAAAACAATAGGGAGGCCAGGGAATAAGTTCAGTAAACTCAGTCTCATAAAGATAACACTCTCATAATTTGAAAAGCCACACTTGTATATCTGTGTAAAAAGTAGTATCCACGTTTTTTTTCTGATTTTGACTGTATATCTGTGTGCATGTCTGAGTCTGTATACAAAGCACAATGGAACTTGTTTAGGGAAAATAAGAAGATAACTGTGAATGCTACTTTTTACACAGATTTATAATGTGGTTAATGTGGCTTTTCAAATTACGAAAGTGTTATGTTTATGAGATTGGGTTTACTGTACTTCTTCCCAGCCCTCCCCATTGCATTAATATGCAGCCTTCCCCACCAGCAATTCTACCACCTGTGATACTTCACGTGCTTGGTGTACTGTTTAGTAAATGACTAACACATCACGACCAGTAGACTACTGCTTGATTTGGTGGGAGGAATGGAACCCAGAAGGCACAGAAGGCACTTTCATTTGTAAGGCATATTAGAATTATGCATGCACCAAGAGATCAAAAGATGCCTGGCATGAGTGAGCCCACAGTTGCGAGAGCAGCTCTGCTAATGTTGGGTGTCTTTATTTACCATAAATGCATCTTATATGCATAGCTATGTGAATAGGATGTGCAAGCAGCTTCTGTTGATTAAAATGATATGTGGCATGCCTATTTTCTGTGTGCGAGTCCGGCTGTATCTGCATGTGAAATGCTACAGGGATTTCCAGAGAAACACTGTAATATAGAATTTCGTTAGCAGATAGATCCACAGTTTCACACTGAATATACAGTAGGCATGCAAAATATAATTTAAATCAACAGAGTCTGCTTGTGTGTCCTATTTGCATAGCGATATGTATAAGATGCATTTACAGCAAAAAATGATGCCCGGCATTAGCAGAGCTGCCCCGCAACTGACAGCTCACTTACACCAGGCATCTCTTGATCTCTCGGTGCATGCACAATGCTAATATGCCTTACAAATAAATGTGCATTCTGTGCCTTCTGGGATTCCTTCCCCCAACCAAAGCCAGCATGAGCCATTCATTTACATAGTGTAGCCACCATGTTGTGTTTGTCATTTACTAAGCAGTACACGCAGTCCGTGAAATCACAAGTATCACAGCGGTGGTGGGGGAGGCTTCCTATTAAAGCAATGGGGAGGCCCGGGAAGAAGTGCAGTAAACTCAGTCTCATAAAGATAACACTCTCAAAATTTGAAAAGCCACACTTGTAAATCTGTGTAAACAGTAGCATTATCTCTGTGTAAAAAAATAGCATACACAGTTTTCTTCTGATTTTCCCTTAACAAGTTTGGTCGTGCATTGTATACAGACTTAGACATGCACACAGATATACAATGAAAATTTGAAAAAAAACTGTGAATGCTACTTTTTACACATATATACAAGTATGGCTTTTCAAATTACGAGAGTGTTATCTTTATGTGCTGCTTACTAAAACACAACACTGCCGACAAACTGCTGTATGTTAATGAATGGCAAATGCAGTCATTTACTAAGCAGTACACCCAGTCTGTAAAATCACAAGTCTCACAGGGGTGGGATTGGGGATGGGGAAGGCTGCCTATTAAAACAATGGGTAGGCCCAGGAAGAAGAACAGTAAGCACAGTCTCATATAGATATGTCTTTCATAATTTGAAAAGCCAGACTTTTATTGTTTATTTGTGTAAAATGTACCATCTACATTGTTTTTCTATTTTTTTATTTATAGCCGTGTGCATGTCTGAGTCTGTATATGAAGCACAACAGAGCTTGTTTTGAGAAAATGTAAAAAAAAACCTGTGAATGCTACTTTTTACACAGATATTCAATACAAGTGTGTCCTTTACGGGAATCGAACCTAAGCTCACGGCATGGTAACCATCAATGATACCACTATGACAAGAGATCAATTGAAATAGGGGACTGACACCTGCAGGGGGGATCAGTACATAATCCCACTGAACAGGATCCCGGCAGTCGAAATACCGATGCCGGAATCCCGACCACACAATCCCGACAGGGGTGGTGAGCAGAACGCAGCCCCATGCGGGCTCGCTTCACTCGCCATGCTGCGGGCACTGTGCCTTGCTACGCTCGGCACACTATTATATTCTCCCTCTATGGGTGTCGTGGACACCCATGGAGGGAGAATATGTCGGGATTGTGCTGGTCGGGATTCCGGCGTCGGTATTTCGACCGCCGGGAATCCGTCCGGCAGGATGTTGACCGCATTCCCTGCAGGGACATAGTGATGTTGCTCATAGTAAAAAAAAATGTGTGCTTTGTGTCCCAACTATATAGCTGATTATAATGCTGTTTTTTTCTTTTAGAGAGCTGTGTAGAACTCTGAACTGTGCTTTTCTTTGTGTGTGGTGGAGACTCTGAGCCAATCACTTTCTGTGTGTACATTTCTAATTAATGTAGAGATCGTCTAGCAAAAAGTAGTTTTTAAACCATAAGCAATTTTTACTTTTACATTGAGATAGCAGTGCCAAGCTGTCCATTGGTCGCCAATGCTGCTCCATCACCCCCAACAAAGTGCTGCGTCACCAGCCACTGCTTGGGGATTTCAGTGGGACCCTTCAGCCTTCCACTAGCAGGTTCACAGAGGGGCACACTGCACTGCAAACCAGACCCATGGGAGACAGGCATGGCAGGTTCCTGCTTGCAGTCCTCTATCACCAGTCCCGGGAGACAGACTGGCAGTGCTAACATGAACCCAGATCACAGCATGTTCTTGGGCTTCACTAGACCACCAGGGCTTACGTTACTGGCTGAGATAGCTTAACAGTCCAGGAAACCAATGGTGGCAGCAAGGGTTGGCAACACTTCCTCAGCTGCCCCTCCCCAAGCCCTTTCGCTGAAGTCTTCCCACCCTGGGCTGCTCCTGCTTCACCCTCCTACCTCACAGAGATGCTGGGCAGCCATTACAGAAGCTCTGCAGGTCTTCTGGAATGCTGGGTTTGGTCTCACTGTATACCTCTCCTTGGGGTCAGGTTATACACAGTGCAGCTTCCTACCAGTTCTAGTAGCTGGATAGTTGATATCAGTGCCCATTGCAGGTTAATTGTATTATCTGCATTGTATAATACAGTAGTTCTGCTGTCTGTACTTTTCTCACTGTATATTATATTGCTTTTCCTGTAACTTTCTTTCTACAATAACCCTTAGATACTGGTGTGTACAAGGTTTTCTTTGCCCACATTACAAGTTATTGTATTTGTGCAGGCTTATTGTCACATACTGTTCTCAGTTACACACTGGACATTACCATATTGTGTGTATACTCTCTTTGCAGTAATGTCTAACAAAGGCCAAGGATCTAAACAGGCTGGGGCTCCTACTCTAGTGTCATGTAAGACCTGTTTCATGAAAGTTTTACCTCAGGATTTATTACAAGATGGTCAGTGCATCTCTTGTTTTGTATCCCTGGGCCCATCAGCTTCCCCATAGGAGCTTCCAGGGGCCCCATTTTCTAACATGCTGGCTAAACTTGCTGAATATATTGCAGCCCTATCTGTGACTCCCCCTATGGGTCTTCCACAGCAAATGCAGCCTATTACAGTCCCACCTGTCCCTCCTCCCTGGTTGGACATGTTTTCTAACTCTGTACAGAGTCTGACAGCTCCATCTGCTGCATTTCCTAACATATTACAGGGCCAGGTAACACTATGGGGTATATTTACTAAAAACCCGAGTTTGTCCGATTTGTGTTTTTTTTTTTTAAGTGGCAACATGGAATTTACTAAGCACAAATCTCGGCATTGTTTGGGCTATTCTTAATGGTTTTTGATGGCAAGGTTCAGAAATACGAATGAATAGACCATCGGTCAAACGCGGCTGTTTGTTCATACAACACGGGAATTTACTATTCATTCGTATTTGGGTGTTAGTCTCTGAATGCTCAATTGCGGTCGTATTTTTTTGCGATTCATTAAAAAAATCAGCAAAAACATAGACCTGCTTTTTTCAGGTTTGTTTCCATGTGTTGCTACTTAAAAATCATTCACACCTGAATTAGGATGCCTATAAAAGGATCTTAGGCCCATTTCAAACAACCTACACTCAGAAATGGCTGCAGGACTATGGTGCAGTGATATTTTGTGTGCTGTGGGATTCCTCAGACTCAGACATCAGCCTGTAAGTAACCAGGGCCAAGAAACTGAACATGGTCAGCAGGTTGAACAAGTTCCGCGGAGGCTGCGCAGGCCTTGTTTTTTTAGGGGGCGTTTAAACTTGAACGCATTGTCCGATGACAGGGTCATACAAATGTTCCGTCTAAATCGCAACAACATTTTCCGTCTGTATAACCTTGTCAAACTGGGTCTAGACCCTGAGACAGCATGCGCTCGTCCTGTCTCAGGCCAGCACAAACTCCTGGCTGTGTTGCACTTTATGGCTACTGGGAGCTTTCAGGCTGTGTCTGCGGATGTAATTGGAATCTCACAGCCCTCCTTTTCAAGAATACTAACACAGGTGATGTATGCATATCTACCTCCTCTGTTTTTTGTTTGTTTTAATTACTCTCAGTGGCCAGTGATGTTGTTATGTCATAAAATATCAATTTCATTTTTTTATCAAATATACACACAGGTGTTGGATGTTTTGCAGCCCCACATAGATGCCTCAATCTGCTTCCCTACCCAGGAGTCTCAGTGGCATGCCATCAGGGTAGATTTCTATGAGCTTTCTAGCATGCCCAATGTGCTGGGAGCCATAGATTGCACACACATTCAGCTGAGACCACCGAGGGGCAGGCAGCACATATATACTAATCGACATCTAGACCACTCTACAAATGTGCAGGTGATTTGTGATGCAAATCTCAAAATAATGAGTGTTGTTGCTGGTTACCCTGGGGGCTGCCATGACTCCTTCATCCTCAGTCAGTCATCCCTCTTTGATAAGTTTGAAGATGCACAAATGCCAGATGGATGGCTGCTGGGTATGAAATTTGATATGTGTAGGACTTTGTAAACTACGGCAAAATACACTGTGTTACTTATGTATTGCTGTATCTTAACATGAAACACGTTACTATATCTGTCTTTCAGTTGAGGAGGATATGGCTGTTTCTCTTGGCTTCTAACTCCATTGTCCTGACCCGATACCCCTGCTGAACACAATTACAATAATGCACATAACTCCATGCGGAATGTGAGAGAAAGATGTTTTGGTGTGCTGAAATCTAGGTTTCGGTGTCTGGATAAGTCTGGTGGCCTTTTGTTGTATAGTCCCTTGAAGGTGACTCAAATTGTGTTCTGCTGCTGCTTTCTTCATAACATGTGTTTGCAACAAGATCTGCCACATGTTGATGATGAGGAGGAGGATGAAGAAAGCAGCCAGCAAGCAGAGTAATTAGAGACATCTGGTGACACTTGGAGTACAGATGTAGGTTAGGCAAGACCTCATAAATAGTTATTTTTAAGGTAAGTATGTTTTGCTTCTTTCATTGGTTGTGTAAGCCAAAATATAATTTGTACATTTTTCGTTTACAAACCATTACTCAGAATGTGTCTGTCTCCTTGAGACATACAAACATACCCTCGCTTTATGCAAAACAAATGCAGCATGTGTATTGTGTTTAATTAAATTGACTAAACATCAGATTATGAGTGACATGCATGAAGTCTGGATAAGTGTTAAAAAACTTTTAATTGTAATTTATTTAAAACACACATAATCCAGATAGTAATTGAATATGTTATTTACGTTAGGAATGTGTGTTACGTCCTAATGTAACACTTCTCCACATATAATATGTTATCCTTGAGGAATACATGTGTCCCTATGTGTGATGCTCCATCGGATTTAAGGGACACAAACTTAGTCTCATCCCAAAAAATTTATTTAGTTATGTTTGCTGGAGTAAGCTTGCAGATTTGTAAGTCAATACACAGTTTTCAACATATATCAATTATTACACACATTATTTGTTTGATTCAAATATTTCCAATTACTTTGGTTCTGCATCATGTTTTAGAATCTGATTACTCCTTTTTACCACACACAAACATGGCACAACAATAATGTCAATCATTTTGGGAATGAATTATCTAAATGTGTTGACAACATATTAGGACACTCTTTGCAAACTCAATTGTGTTATTATTGTAATGTTGTCTAGAGAAGAAATGTAAAAGAGTTAAAATTCACATTGTAAGTTGTATTGGTCATGGATTAATCTGCATGGCTGCCAATTAGTCTGTCTGCAGGATATGAGAGTGGATGGAATCAAGAAATATTAATTAGATAATCAAATCAAGTGGTATTGTTTCTGCATGCTAAAGACATTCTGCATGGCTGCCAATTAGTTTGTCTGCAGGATATGAGAGTGATTGGACTCAAGAAATATTAATTAGATAATCAAATCAAGTGGTATTGTTTTTGCATGCTAAAGACATTCTGCATGGCTGCCAATTAGTCTGTCTGCAGGATGAGAGTGATTGGAATCAAGAAATATTAATTAGATAATCAAATCAAGAGGTATTGTTTCTGCATGCTAAAGACATTCTGCATGGCTGCCAATTAGTCTGTCTGCAGGATATGAGAGTGATTGTAATCAAGAAATATTAATTAGATAATCAAATCAAGTGGTATTGTTTCTGCATGCTAAGATCAATGTGCAGCTCAAAGAACATTTTCCTCCTCCAAAAAAATACAAAGATGTTAAAGAATAAATGTGATGCTAAAAATCATGTTGTTTGTAACAGTTATAATTAATAATGTTGTAAAAATTGACAAGGTGCTAAGTGTTATATATATTCTGACAATCCTACACTTACTAACTGTGTTTCTTTTCTTCTCATAACAGAAATCGGTCTCTATATGTTTTATGTTTTTTTGGGTGGCTGCTTGGACTGGCCTTTGCCTTTACCACTGTCGTGTTGGCGTGCTCTGGTGGAGCGCCTTGATGGTGAGGACACTGGTGATATAATTGGAGTAGTCATACCAGAACTGCTGCTTGGTTGCTGTTGGTGCTGGGATCTGAGTGTTTCATTGAGGTTAGTGAGGGTGGCATTGAGTTCACGTGTTGCAGCATTTTGATTTTCTAAAATTCTGGTGATAGATTCATTGATCATTTGATTGTTTTCTAAAATGTTAATATAGCTTTGTACAGAGAGTTTTTTTGGTCAGTGCACTTCGTCTCACGTCCAAATATTCCTTTAACGTAAAGGGTCCTCAAAGAGGTCACCACTGTGGGATTCAGTTAATTATGGACGCTCCGTCAGAAAACACCTCCCAAACTTCTTTGGTGGCTGCTCAGTTCTTCAAAATATGACTTGGGTATGTTCAGTCATAAAATTCTGTGAAAGCAGGGGAGAAGAACAAGCGCCATATGGTGTAGTATTTTAAATCAAATGGAGTGATAGATACGTATATACAGAGTAAGTACCGAATAGATTCTTGAGATTAGGCCTGTCAGTCTCTAAATTCTTTGTGGCTGTTCCCCACCTAGGAGACAAAAGATCATCGCCATATAGTGTAGTAACCTCAGATATATCTTGGGGTACCCTCCCCTATATTTCCTGCGTACCAAAAGAAAGATTCAAAATAGCATATAGGATGTATTTATATCCGGGTAGATCAAGTCGGTCCAATATGATGTAATGGCTGAATCAGTCGACTACTGCTGCCTTAAGTAGTATTAATCAAAATTTTAATCCACAGAATAATGATACACAGATTCAGAATAAAAAATAAATAAAACAAATAAGAAAATCTTAGCTGATTGGTATAGTAGTCAGGTCAGTCTCAACGCGTTTCGCCTCCAGGGCTTCCTCAGGTTAATATAGCTTTGCTGTTGTCTGTGCTGTTCTTCCATTATGCGTTGTAAGTTGCCCATGACATGTGTAATGTCTGCACTAATGATTTCCATGGTATTGGCAATTTTCGTGGTTGGTTCATTTTGGCAACTGATATTTCTGCTGATTCTTCTGAGGTGAGATGGTAGGCTTGAAAAAATTTAGGTCTGCCTACGCAGGCAATCTTGATTTGTGGCCTGCTGTGTAGCCCAACTGTTCCAAAACACTTGATCAGGGCCTTGTGCTACTGGAGTTGTTGGGCTGTGTTGTGGTGGTGGTGTGTTTTGCTGTGGTGGTCTACTCACAGGTGCTGGGTGGCTGATTCCTTCGATTACTGGCTGCATTTGTAAAATGATTGTCTCATCCATGTCACTGTGTTGCTGTTGCGTAGGGATGCTGGTACCAGTACTAGAATCTGGAATTAGAAACATTTTGCCATTAGTTATGCATATGTTAGAGAAATTAATACAAAGCAATAAACATGGAACACGTGTATTTGAATGGTGCTTTCAGATATCCAGCATAGCAACATCATCACTCATAACTTAAATACATACATATGCCTGTTTGTGGCAAATGTGTCTGGTTACTTCATTGTGAAAGCAAGCACATGAGTTGTATGGTAGATCAGAAATACTCCACCATAAAAACACATTTTATACCATAATGTTTTGCCTTATAGTGTCTAAAACAAAAACTTAGTAATGTTTTTGCATTGTTGTGCCAATGTTAGGTCAAACACACATGTGAAATTGAGGATTACAACCTTACTATTTGCCAAGCTTACACATGTGTTTATGTTGCAGCATCTTCCACACAATATGCTACTGTATGGCTGAAGTGGACATACATATCTTTACTGGATGTGGATAAGGCCATTTTGCTAGGGTTCCATTTGATGTTTTAGTGACTTTGGTAAGTATAGCAGATTTTGTTGGATTTAGAGTTAATTAGTCTAATTAAATGGATTATTACGAGATGACTAATTTTTTTTTTTTTACAGTTTCTTACTCACATTTAAGATGAGGGGAGTGTGGTTGGCTTCTTGGAGGTGTGTCCAAAATTTGGAGTGGTGGGACCGAAGAAACTGTAGACAATCTTCGTGGCGGGGTAGCCTGCTGTGGTTGGGACTGGACATCAGACCTTGCTTTCTTTGTTGGCACATGTATTATTTTTTATGTGGTACAGGAGTCCGCCTTCTGCTGCTCAAGACTTATTTTGATGGGCCTAGTATTTATAGTGTAATTTTGGAATGGCCATTCCTTTACAAACATAACCTATACTACAATGGACACTTTACCTGCTTCCGCAGCGTCATCATCATCAGATGTCATGGGAGTGACTGTAGGACGACCAGTACTGCTTTTTTTCAACACTGTAAATAATGAAACAAATAAAAGAACTCATTTATTCATGCTATTGTTGATAAAACCACCCATTATGTTTATAAACATTACATCTTACAAAAATGGTTTTTTATTTATGGTAAAAAAATTATACATAAAAAAAATTACAACAAAAAAACAAACACAGACATTGACCAATAGCCATATGCACTATGGAAAGTGCAACACAGGAAATAATGTACAGGACACAGACATAGGACACAATACATATACAAATACATACACTGACAAGCCAAAACACACACATCTTAATTTTCTAATGTAATGTAATTAATGAAAGATGCAATATAGAAAATGCTCTGTGATGTGTCACTACAAACACACATTAGCACAATATGAGAAAAAAAAAAGGAAAAAAATCCAAAACCATCATAATAGTAAGGTAACTAAGTCTGCAATGTTGTGTCAGGGTACAAATACAGCCTCAAACTGAACCAACAAATAGTGGGTTTGGCTTAAACAAGATTACATTCAGTACTAATGAAATTACACATGTAACTGGCTTCAAAGTGACTTTGCACTACTCCAGCCTCTAACATGTCAACCACTGTTTTGGAAACATTGCACATGGATAACTGAAATAAAAAACATAGTCCAACTTTCAAACTGTAAAATGTGCTAAAGGAAAACATTATTGTGGACAATTCAATGACACACCAAGTCCAAACTACACATGGAAAATGTACTGTTAAAATACCACATGACATACAATAAAGTACTATGTTACATTGGCTTTTGTAGAAAACATTACCCAAAACGATGTCTTCGCTGATGCACACTTGACGATGGGAGTAATATGCAACGTCACATGACACACATTTTCAAAAAACATTAAGACAGAAGTAATGTAATAGAATGTTAAGAAAAAAACACATGCTCACCATCCTTCCTGGGCCGATCGGAATCACGGACATGGGTTGCAGACACTACTTCAGGAGGTATTAAACTCTGCATGGGCTCCTCATAGTCCAGATATCTGGCAATAAAGGGCTGTCCACCACCGGTTTTGCGTGCCAACTTCGCCTCCTTGGCCATTTTGGACTTGACACGGCACTTTATGTCATAGTACCGTTTGCGGCATGTGTCCTCCGTCCACTTGACCACCCCCTCACTATTTACAGCAGCAACAACTTTCGCCCACAACACCGTTTTCTTCCGTGTTGGCACCTTGGCGGACTCAGGCCCAAATAGCTGACGCTGATACTTCATCAGCTCCCGCACCAATGCCACATTTTCAGCATAACTAAACTCTACATTCCGCCCAGTCTTAGTAGTGGTGCGTGGCTGCGGAGCTGTCTGACTAACCTCACTCTCACTCACCTCCTCCACCTGACCAACCTCCTCCCCCTCACTCACACCTTCCACCTCACTCACCTCAGCCACCTCACCCACCTCTAAGTCAGACATAATTGTGTGGTTCAGCAATTAACACAGAAAAGTAATAAGACAAACAACACACTCCTCCACTACCACTGCACAACACACACACACACACACACACACACACACACACACACACACACACACAAACAAACACTGACAAGGGACTATAAAGCAAAAAGAAGTGGACAAAAAATGAGACAAAACCAAAAAAACAAGACTACAAGAATGACAAGACTACTTTCAAACACAATACTACACTCAGAAATTGCTAAAAAAACACCTCACCAAACCAACTACTCACTAACCTCCACAGCACAACCTCCCTCCTCACCACTAACTAAACCCACAAGGTGCGGACGGTTTGGGGCGTATTTCTATGGTTGCGCACACATACACTCCTACATCTGAAACACAACCAATAACGAACGTGGATGAAAATCAAAACTAAAAGTGAAAATGCAGCCGTGGTTAATAAAAAAGCCTGCCGCGTTTAACATTGAAAATAATCAAGTAAAAACAACAAAAACACGAGCGCAAACGTCAATGACCCAAAAAAATACGACTGCCATCGACATCGGAAAACACGAAAACCAATAACTCGACAGCTTCGTAACTTAGCATAAATAGATTCAAAAAGTTGCATGAAAATGCACCCGATAAAAAATAGGTTTAAACTCTACACAATCCGACTCAAACACGAATATTAGTAAATATACCCCTATGTATACCTACTGCCACTAAGCATACTGTATCATCTTTATAGTCTATGCCACTCTTAGATTGTGAGGAATTTTCTGCTGTAGCAGAATATGCTGATGTCTCTGATGAAGACTCCCCCTCAGGGAAGGAAGAGGTGCAATCCAAATTTAATGTGGCTACTTTAGTTAGAACGGTTTAATTCTCACTCTCATTCTCAGCTTGAGCCAGCTCCAAAATCTAAACATCTGTGTAAATGCCAGAAAGTTGTAGTGTCTGATTTCCCACACAATTTCTCTGATGTTATGATTAAGACATGGAAAAGGTTTACTATATGTTAGCCGCTGCTGTGGCAGTGGGGTATGCCGGCTCCTGACCATTGCTAGGCAACAAGGTGGGCGCATCACTTCCGCCACCAAGCATCCTGACCTGGCCAGTTGCTGGCCAACCAGAGGTGCCTGGCGGCAGCTATCAGTCCCGGCTGGTACTAAGCAGCCAGGATGATTTGATCCACACACCAGCTAGCAGTTGGCACAATCAAGGACTGGGGGGTTGGGGCTGTCTGGCTCTTCATGATTGGTCCTCTGGGCCTTTTTATGGAAGCCAGGATCATGCAGCCCCACCGGTGATAGCTTCCAGCAAGCCAATCAGCCATCCTCTGGTAGTTCCTGGGCCCTGCCTTTAACTCCCGGTGTTCCAGTTCCCTGCATCAGTTTGGATCATGTTAAGCTTCTTACAGATCTGTTTCCTGCGGAATTGGCCTGAATTCAGAATTCTTCAGTGTCCCAGTGGTCCCTGTATTTATCCCTCGTGGATCCGTGAGTTAGCGGCCCTGCTGCACCTTGGGGGTCATTCCGAGTTGTTCGCTCGTTAATTTTTTTCGCTACGGAGCGATTAGTCGCAAACTGCACATGCGCAATGTGCGCAGCGCGCCTGCGCCAAGTAAATTAGCACAAAAGTTTGGTATTTTACTCACGGCGTAACAAAGTTTTTTCATCGTTCTGCTGATCGTAGTGTGATTGACAGGAAGTGGGTGTTTCTGGGCGGAAACTGCCCGTTTTCTGGGAGTGTGCGGAAAAACGCAGGCATTTCAGGGAAAAACGCGGGAGTGGCTGGAGAAACGGGGGAGTGGCTGGGCGAACGCTGGGTGTGTTTGTGACATCAAACCAGGAACGAAAAGGACTGAGCTGGTTGCAATGGCAGAGTAAGTCTGGAGCTACTCAGAAACTGCGGGGTAATCGTTACGAGAAAATTAGCGAATCTTTCGTTCGCAATTCTGCTATGCTAAGATACACTCCCAGAGGGCGGTGGCTTAGCATGTGCAATGCTGCTAAAAGCAGCTAGCGAGCGAACAACTCGGAATCACCCCCCTTGTGACAGAGGTCACATCTTTACTTTCTGTTTGCTTCTGTGATGGGGTCACATTCGGCGGTTAGGCCACAATACTTTGGTTGTTCTTCTTAAGTAGCGAAGGTGTCATATTCTGCGAGTCAGCCGCTTGGCTTATTTTTCATGTTTGGGTTCTGGCAGCAGTACTGCACATAATTGTTTGTTGTTTTCTCAGTACGTTCTCTCATTTGTAGTCTCGTTGGTCTTAGCTAGTTTTTTCCCTTATTTTCTCTCAGTCTCAGTTGGTGCCTTGTCACCTGGGGGCATCGCGGAGTCTGGCCGGACCTAATTTGCCCATTCAAATGCGGCTGCTAATGGAGAAGACTAGCTCTGCAGGCGCCAACCGACTACTGGGAGAAATAATGGAGTTAGGGGTAGAGTTGGTGTTGCAGTCACCTCCCTTTCCCAGCTGCAACAATTACATTAGTACCAGGAACTCCCCAGTTGCCACTCATACTCCCGAGTTCCGGGTTCTCGATTCATAACATTATCACCGCCCCCCCCCCAAAAAAAAAAAAAAAAACAACAGCAACAGGGTGGCCTCGAGTTTTTGTTCCCATGAATCCTTCAGCACAAGGTCAGAATCCCAACCATATTCTGGCTAGTCAGATCCACAACCTAACTCAGATGCTGCAGGATCTAACTTTACAGGTTAGGTCTCAGGAGGATCTTCTACGAGCTTCTCTGAGTGTTCCACTGGAACCTAAGATGAACCTTCCTGACCGCTTTTAGTGTGAGTTGTAAACTTTACTTTTGGTTAAGGCCCAGATCCTCAGGTTCAGAGTCTCTGCAGGTGGGCATAGTGATGTCTTTACCACAGTGAGATCCTCAAACTTTGGCCTTTGGTCTTAGTTCAGATGACCCAACTTTACTCTCAGTAGTTGCCTTTTTAAAGTCTTTAGGTCTCTTATATGATGATCCAGACAGGGAAGTGTCTGCAGAAAGTCTTTTATGTGCTTTAAGACAGGGTAAAAACCCCACTGAAGTATACTCTACAGAGTTTTGCCGATGGGCGAACAACTGTGGCTGGCATGATCCTGCCTTGCACAGTAAGTTTTTCCTCAACTTGTCTGAGCATATTAAGGATAGTCTCTTTCAGAACTCTGTTCCAGAGACTCTGCATAAGCTCATGGAGCTTTCTATTAAGATCAATTGTTGTTTCAGGGAATGGAGAACTGAAAAAGGGGCGAGTTTTAGACCTGGTTCATGCATGTATGCTATGTCTGAGGAAGTAGAGGAACCCATGAAAGAGGGTCTTTCCAGATTTTAATCTGAGGAGAGGACTCGGAGACTTAACTTAGGGTTCCATTTATACTGTAGTGGCAAGGGGTATGTAGAACGTTTTTGCCCAAACAAGCAAGGAAACACACAGGCCAAACACACAGGCCAAGTAAATGTAGAGGGGGTTCACTTAGGCCTTCAGTTAGTCTCCTCACATGATTCTTTGCTAGTTCCTGTGGGGATATCTTTCGAAAGTTAGGATTCTCCTGTTTATGTGTTTATAGATAGTGGAGCAGCTGGGAATTTTTTGGATGTCACTTGGGCCCGGGCACTTGAAATTCCACAGCTCCAGCTCAGTAGACCTATTACCATGTGGGGTCTGGATGGGTGCCCTCTCTCTAACAGGCTAGTTACTCACCAGACCCCACCTTTACAGTTGTCCGTGGGTGCATTGCATTCTGACGAGATAGTACTCTTTCTCGCTTGTTGTCCGGTTGTGCCATTTGTCTTCTGTCACCCCTGGCTCTCTAACCATAATCCGACCATCGATTGAAGGTCAGGGGAAATTTCACAGTGGGGTTCCGACTGCTTTATGAGATGTATCACCTGCCCAGTATGAGTGACTGTAATTTCCCCGGAGGGTATTCCTGCCTCTTACCAGGACTTTGCAGACGTTTTTTCCAAAGGTAATGCAAATGTCCTTCCACCCCATAGTCCCTATTATTGCGCTATTGATCTGATTCCTGATGTTTGTTTGCCAAAGGGGAGACTTTACACACTGTCTGGCCCTGAAACTAAGGCCAGGGATAATTATGTGCAAGAGAGTCTGAAAAAGGGGTTTATTAGGCCATCAAAGTCCCCTCTGAGTGCAGGGTTCAGTTTTGTAGAAAAAAAGGATGGATCTCTAAGACCCTGCATTGACTATCGGGCCCTGAATAAGATTACAGTCAAAAACACTTACCCTTTACCCCTCAATTCCGTGTTGTTTGACCAACTCCGTACCATGGTCATTTTTTCTAAAACTAACCTCAGGGAAGCATACAATCTCATCCGAATAAGATATGTTGATAAGTGTAAAACAGCTTTTAGTAAGCAATGCGGGCCCTATCAATACGTAGTGATGCTATTTGGCCTTTCCAATGCCCCCGTGGTATTCCAGGATTTGATTAATGATGTCCACCATGACTTCCTGGGAAAATTTGTGGTAGTATACCTGGATGACATTTTAATCTATTCTGAGTTCCCAGAACAGCATTGTGTCCATGTTCGGCAAGTGCTCCAGAAACTTGCGGGATAATCATTTATACACTAAGCTGGAGAAATGTGAATTCGATGTCACGGAAGTGTCCTTCCTAGGATATGTTATTTCAACTGAGGGGTTTTATATGGAACCTAAAAAGCTTCAGTCGGTCATGGATTGGGCTCAACACACTAACCTGAGAGAAATACAGACGTTTTGGGGTTTTGACAACTATTATAGAAGCTTTATCCACGCTTTTTCAGAATTGGCAGCTCCCTTTGTGGCATTGACTAAAAAGGGTGCTGATCCATCTAGGTGGTCGCCACAAGTGGAGTGTGCCTTCCAGATGTTGAAACAGGCCTTTGTTTCCAGTCCTGTCCTAAGACATCCAACCCTGATCTACCATTTGTAGTTGAGGTAGATGCCTCAGAGGTTGGGGTGGGTGCAGTCCTTTCCCAGGAAGACCCCAAGTTTTTAATACTGAATCTCTGAGCTTTCATGTCCAAAAAGTTCTCCTCCGCTGAGGCCAACTATTATGTATCACTGACCTGGTTTGGGAGTGTTGTGGACTCGGGGTTTCTTCCGGTGACCGGGAAGAGGAACCGCAACTGGGCCGCAGCAGAGATGGCCGCATGTAAGTTTTCCTCGTGCAAGATCAGGTCGGCAGACAGGAGGCACGCATGGATGCTGAAGGTCTCCTGAAAGACAGAACTTGAAAGGTGCTGATGAATCAGTAAGGAATACCAGGTGCTGGAGGCACAAACTGCGCTAAAAAGCACTGGGGTTTGGAGAGACTGAAGTGCTTGTAGGCGCTGTAGTGCTTGGAGGCGCTGAAGCGCTTGGAGGCACTGATGTGCTTGGAGGCGCTGAGGCGCTTGGAGACACTGAGGTGCTTGGAGGCACGGAGATGCTTGGAGGCACAGAAGTGCTTGGAGGCACGGAGATGCTTGGAGGCACGGAGGTGCTTGGAGGCACGGAGGTGCTTGGAGGCACGGAGATGCTTGGAAGCACGGAGGTGCTTGGAGGCACGGAGGTGCTTGGAAACCACAGGAATGCGGGAGCACTGGAGATCACAACTTCTGTAGGCAGAATAGATGATACTCAGGCACTGATGCAGTGCCTGATGCCTGAATTTATACTTCCCACCACCATCTGGTTGGTGGGAAGTGCCTGATGATGTCACCTGCCCAGACGCCGGGACGAGCAACGGAAGCCGGGAGCCGCCAGCGAGGACGGCCGCAGAGAGGACCAGCATGCCCGGAGAGGTAAGTAAGGTGGACGGGGCGGCGGCGTGACAGTACCCCCTCCTCTAGGGGTGGCCCCTTGACACTTCCCAGGTTTCGTAGGGTGCTTGGCATGGAAGATTCGGATTAGTCGAGGAGCTGAGACCTCAGAAGCTCCTATCCAACTTCTCTCCTCAGGACCATAACCTTTCCATTCTACCAGATATTGCAGGTTCTTATGAAGATAACGAGAGTCCAGAATAGTTTTGATCTCGAAGTCTGTCCCAGTTTCAGTTTCTACCGTAGTGGGGCTTGAGGGCTTAGAATGAAAACGATTAAGGATGAGAGGATGAAGGAGAGAAACATGAAAGGCATTTGGTATGCGTAGATGAGAAGGTAATCCCAACTTGCAGACCACAGGATTCAGGATTTGTAGCACAGGGTAAGGACCGATGAACCTTGGGGCGAACTTCATGGTGGGTACCTTTAGCCGGAGGTTACGTGTGGAGAGCCATACCCTGTCACCAACCTTTGTATTGAGGAGTGGCTCGCCGTTTCTTGTCCGCAAATAACTTGTATTGGACAGAAACCTTTTTAAGACTAGCATGAACCTTACTCCAAATTTGTCTGAAGTGTAGTAGAGTGGAAGTCACAGCTGGAACCCCTCCTATTGGAAGAATTGGTAATTCCGGAACTTGTGGGTGGAAGCCATAGTTGATGAAGAACGGAGATTCGCCAGTGGAGGAATGAAATGAATGGTTATGTGCAAACTCTGCCCAAGGCAATAACTCTACCCAGTTGTCAGGTGAAGGGGAGAGATACAGGCGGAGGAAAGTCTCCAAGTCTTGATTGACTCGTTCCGTTTGTCCATTAGTTTGGGGGAGATAAGCGGACGAAAACTTAAGTTTAATTTGTAAGGCCGAGCAGAGAGCTTTCCAAAACCTTGCGGTGAACTGTACCCCTCGATCAGAGACTATTTCCTGAGGTAACCCATGCAACCGAAAATGTTCTCGGACAAATATTAGAGCTAATTTAGGAGCTGTCGGCAGACCAGTCAATGGAACGAAGTGCGCCATCTTCGAAAAACGGTCGAGATCACACAGACAGTGTTGAAACCTTTGGAACAGGGCAAGTCGGTGACGAAGTCCATGGAAATGTAAGTCCAGGGTATCATAGGAATGGACAGAGGACGAAGTAACCCAGCAGGAGGTAGGCGAGGAGATTTATGCTGTATACATTGTGGACAAGAATTAACATAATCCTGTACATCCTTCCTCATGGAATCCCACCAGTAGGCTCTTTGCAGAAACTTGTACATCTTCTGGGCGCCGGGATGACCGGAAAACTTGGAGATATGGGCCCACTGTAGTATCCTCGACCGGAATTTAGCTGGTATGGACATTCTTCCAGGGGGAGGATCTGGAGTAGTTGAGGCAGCGGAGACAGAAATTGGATTCAGAATTAAACTCCGCTCAAAAGAATCCTCTTCATCTGTGGGAGTTTGTGAACGGGACAGTGCATCCGCTTTAGTATTGAAAGTCCCGGCTCGGT
The DNA here is from genome assembly GCF_028390025.1 of Pseudophryne corroboree. Classification (NCBI taxonomy): domain Eukaryota; kingdom Metazoa; phylum Chordata; class Amphibia; order Anura; family Myobatrachidae; genus Pseudophryne; species Pseudophryne corroboree. The sequence goes on along the minus strand of NC_086444.1, from coordinate 390,820,732 downwards.
ACTTGATAACAAAAGAGAATCGAGTGAAGAAGATTGCCCATCTAGCTTGGCGAGGATTCAAGCACTGTGCGGTTTTGATGTACAACACATTTTTGTGATCAGTGTAAATGGTAATCACATGTTTGGCCCCTTCTAAGAGATATTTCCACTCTTCCAAGGCAGAATTAATTGCCAAGAGTTCCTGGTCTCCAATAGTGTAATTTCGTTCAGCCGGAGAAAATTTACGAGAGTGGAAACCACACGGATGTAATCTCTTATCTGAGGAGTACTGAGAAAGAACGGCCCCAACTCCGACCGAGGATGCGTTAACTTCTAGGAAGAAAGGTTCCTCGAAATTTGGTTGTTGGAGTACTGGAGCGGACAAAAAAGCCGATTTCAAGTGGGAAAAAGCCTCTATGGCTTCGGGAGGCCACAAACCTGGGTTGGAACCCTTTCTCGTCAAGGCGGTAATGGGTGCAACAATGGTGGAGAAACTTCTAATGAACTTTCTGTAATAGTTCGCAAAACCCAGGAATCTTTGTATTGCTTTCAAGGAGAGTGGCTGTGCCCAGTCCCGAATGGCGGAAAGGTTCTCCGGGTCCATGCGAAGCTCCATCCCCGAGATGATATAACCGAGGAACGGTATTGATGTTACTTCGAAGGTACACTTGGATATCTTGGCATAGAGATGATTCTCACATAGACGGCGGAGTACCTCTTTGACCTGTATCCTGTGTTCAGCAAGGTCTTTGGAAAAAATCAGTATGTCATCCAAATATACCACGACACTTAGGTATAACATGTCTAGGAAGATTTCGTTGACGAATCCCTGGAAGACAGCAGGAGCATTGCTAAGAACTAACGGCATCACCAGATACTCATAATGCCCATCCCGGGTATTGAAGGCGGTCTTCCATTCATCTCCCTCTCTGATGCGTATAAGGTTACATGCCCCCCTCAAATCGAGCTTGGAAAAAACGGGGGCACCACGAACTCTATCAAATAGCTCTGTGATTAGAGGCAAGGGGTATTTATTTTTGATGGTTATATCATTTAGGCCGCGGTAGTCGATACATGGTCTTAACCCCCCGTCCTTCTTTTTCACGAAGAAGAAGCCCGCTCCAGCCGGGAGATAGAGGGGCGAATGAATCCCTTGTGAAGATTGGACTTGATATAGTCTGACATAGCTTGTGTCTCTGGAAGGGACAGGGGATAAATGCGACCCCGGGGCGGCATTTTCCCTGGGATGAGGTCAATGGGGCAGTCCCAAGACCTATGTGGTGGTAACTGGTCAGCCGCCTGTTCCGAGAACACATCCTTGAACTCTTGGTACGCCTCCGGGATAAGTTCTTCCTCCGCCTTAGTAGAAACACGAAGCGGACAGAAGGGGTGAGACAGTTAGCATGACAAAAAGAACTCCAAGACCGAATCTGTGCTGTCTTCCAATCGATATGGGGATTGTGAATTTTGAGCCAAGGCATTCCGAGAACCAGATCATGATGCATTTCCGGAATCACCAGGAACTCCAAATATTCTTGATGTAGAGCCCCGACCTGTAATTTAACTGGAACCGTGCGCTCTGTTATGATACCCTTGGACATCCTAGTACCATTGATAGCTGTCAAGGAAATAGGCCGTTCGATGGACCGTACTTCCAAATTCAGGCTTTGGACACAGAGAGAAGAAACAAAATACCCCGCAGCCCCGGAATCCAACAGGGCTACAAAAGACTTGGAAGTAACCTTGGTGGTTAACGTTACAGGAAGCAAACAGTCCGAAGTCGGAGAAGATTTGGTCGTAACCCCCAACTTGACTCCTCTGGAACAAGCTAGGCCTGCCCGTTTCCCGGTCAGGATTTGCAGGACTTGATGAAGTGACCAGCAGCTCCGCAGTACAGACAGAGCTTACCTTCATGACGACGCTGTCGCTCCTCCGGGGACAATCAGGATCGGTTAATCTACATGGGTTCGTCCGGACTTGGGACCACCGCTTGCCTTGCAGGGGGAAGCCGGAACCTAGAACAATCCGATCGACTACGTTCACCTCCATGTTCCTGCATCCGGAGATCTACCTTGACATAGAGAGAGATCAATTCCTCTAAAGAATCTGGAAGCTCCCAAGTGACCAACTCATCCTTCAGGCGAGCAGAGAGACCGTTCCAGAAAGCAGCTCTCAGAGCCTCATTATTCCAGCGAAGTTCAGAGGCAATGGTTTGAAAATGAACCACAAACTGACCCATGGATCGGGAGCCTTGACGAATGTGGTGCAAGTCAGAAGAGGCCGAAGTCATCCTGCCGGGCTCGTCAAAAATTCGTCGAAAAGATGTGATGAATTCGGAGTAATTGGAAACCAGTGAATCAGAACGTTCCCATAATGGAGACACCCAATCCAAGGCAGATCCTTCCAGCAAAGAAATAATATATGCCACCTTGGACCGGTCTGTAGGAAAGTTATGTGCAAGTAGCTCGAAATGTACCTCGCATTGGTTTAAAAAACCACGACAATTTTTAGGATTCCCATTATAACGGGACGGAGTAGGCAGCTGAAGGCGCGGAGTGGCACCGGCCGATGGCCGAACATTGCTGGAAGCGGCAACTGGTGCGTCTACTGGAACTGGTGCTGGAATTACCGAGGCTAGGGACACCTGAATCTGATCCAGACGCCCGGACAACTCCTGGAGGTACTGCATCACCTGACCTTGTGCCGCTTCCTGACTTTGTACTCGGGAAGCCAGATTCTGGATGGCACTTGAGTCCATGTTCTGATCCCCCGGGTCCATGAGGCCTGAGTATACTATCACTGACCTGGTTTGGGAGTGTTGTGGACTCGGGGTTTCTTCCGGTGACCGGGAAGAGAAACCGCAACTGGGCCGCAACAGAGATGGCCGTATGTAAGTTTTCCTCATGCAGGATCAGGTCGGCAGACAGGAGGCACGCGTGGACGCTGAAGGTCTCCTGAAAGACAGAACTTGAAAGGTGCTGATGAATCAGTGAGGAATACCAGGTGCTGGAGGCACAAACTGCGCTAAAGTGCACTGGTGTTTGGAGAGACTGAAGTGCTTGGAGGCGCTGAAGTGCTTGGAGGTGCTGAATTGCTTGGAGGCACTGAGGTGCTTGGAGGCGCTGAGGCGCTTGGAAACACTGAGGTGCTTGGAGGCATGGAGATGCTAGGAGGCACGGAAGTGCTTGGAGGCATGGAGATGCTTGGAGGCACGGAGGTGCTTGAAGGCACGGAGGTGCTTGGAGGCACGGAGGTGCTTGGAGGCACGGAGATGCTTGGAGGCACGGAGGTGCTTGGAGGCACGGAGGTGCTTGGAAACCACAGGAATGCGGGAGCACTGGAGATCACAACTTCTGTAGGCAGAATAGATGATACTCAGGCACTGATGCAGTGCCTGACGCCTGAATTTATACTTCCCACCACCATCTGGTTGGTGGGAAGTGCCTGATGACGTCACCCGCCCAGACGCCGGGCCGAGCGACGGAAGCCGGGAGCCGCCAGCGAGGACGGCCGCAGGGAGGACCAGCGCGCCCGGAGAGGTAAGTAAGGCGGACGGGGCGGCGGCGTGACATTATGTTGGAAATAGGGATCTGCTAGCAGTCAAGTGGGCATTTGAGGAATGCAGGCATTGGCTAGAGGTGGCAAAGCATACTATAACTGTGTTAATGGATCATAAAAACTTGCAATATATTGAGTCAGCTAAACATTTAAATTCCCGTCATGCTCGTTGGGCGCTGTTCTTTACTTGGTTCACTTTCATCATCGCATATAGACCCGTTTCTAAGAACACTAAAGCAAATACCTTGTCATGTTGTTTTCTTCCTGTTCATAAAGTCCAACCTCCTTTCACTTCCATCATACCAGTGACCTCTATATGGGCCGGTCTCACTCTGGATCTGCATACGCAATTAGTTTTGGTTCAGGATCAGTCTCCCAGTAACACCCACGCTGGACGTCTTTTTGTTCTGGTGTTCCTGAGAGGTAATCTCCTTGCTAAGAATTTAGAGCTGCTCTCTCAGTCGGTTTGGTGGACTAACATCACTGGGGATGTTAGGGAGTTTGTTCTCTCTTGCCAAGACTGTGCCAAGCACAAGGTGCCCATCTCTCTACACATTGGGCAGCTCTTGCCTCTAGCCATTCCGGTCAGGCTTTGGTCACACATTTCGATGGATTTTGTGGTGGATCTCCCACTCTCCTCTTAGTCTCAGGTTGTCTGGGTGGTGGTAGATTGCTTCAGCAAGATGGCCCATTTTGTTGTTCTGCCTTGGTTGCCGTCCACCCAGGCTCTGGCAGTTCTGTTTTTACACCATGTTTTCAGGCTCCCCGGGTTGCTTACAGATATTGTTTCTGACCGAGGACCACAGTTTGTTGCTCGTTTCTTGAAGGCTTTATGTACCTCGCTAAGCATGAAACTCAGTTTGACCTCTGGACACCTGTCATTAATCCACTAAGGTGTCTCCGTTCTTTTCCGCCGTTGGCTATGATCCCAGAGCCAATTAATTTTTTCCTAATAATCCATCTTCGTCCTTGCCTTTGACTTTCCATCTCAGAGCTATTTGGAGAAAGGTACACCTTGCCCTTAAGAGAGCTGCATTTCGGGAGAATTTCCATCGTCCATAACCCTTAAGGGTGTGGTTGTCAACCTGCAACATAAAACTCCGGCAACCATCGGCCAAGTTTGGACCCAGATTCATTGGACCATTCTTGATTACCAAGCAGATCAACCCAGTTGCCTTTTGGCTAAAGTTGCCCAGGTCTTTAAAGATTTCCAACACCTTCCATTGTTCTTTGCTTAAGCCGTTTGTCATTTCCAGGAGATTCCCTCGGGAAGTCATCATGGGTAGATCTCCTGTGAATGTTCAAGGTCAACGGGAGTTCTCGGTTGAGAAGGTCTTGGACTCAAAGTTCTCCCATGGTCAGTTCTATTTTTTGGTCCATTGGAAGGGTTATGGGCTGGAAGACAGATCTTTGGTCCTGGACAAGGATTTGCATGCCCCTAAACTCAAAAAAAAACTTTTTCCAGGAGTTTCCTCATAAACCCGGATGTAGGGGTTGTTTAACCCCTCATCAAGGGGGGGTACTGTTAGCCGCTACTGCGGCATGCTGGCTCCGGGCCATTGCTAGGCAATGGGGCAGGCATGTCACTTCTGTTGCCAATCGTCCAGGCCTGGCCTGTTGCCGGGCAACCAGAGACGCCAGGCGGCTGCTTTCAGTCCCAGCTAGTACTAAGCAGCCGGGACGCCCTGATCCATGCACCAGCTAGCAGCTGGATCAATAAGGGACTGGGGGGTTGAGGCTGTCTGGCTCTCCATGATTGGGCCTTTGGGCCTTTTTATGGGAGCCAGGATCCTGCAGCCCCACCGGTGATAGTTTCCAGCAAGCCAGTCAGCAAGCCACTGGTAGTTCCTGGTTCCTGCCTGTAACTCCCGGTGTTCCAGTTCCCTGCATCAGTTTGGATCATGTCCAGCTTCTTCCAGATCTGCTTTCTGCGGAATTGCCTGAATTCAGAATTCTTCAGTGTCCCAGTGGTCCCTGTATTTATCCCTCGTGGATCCGTGAGTTAGCGGCCCTGCTGCACCTTGGGGGTCATTCCGAGTTGTTCGCTCGTTAATTTTTTTCGCTACGGAGCGATTAGTCGCAAACTGCACATGCGCAATGAATTTGGAACTCTTCAGTGTCCCAGTGGTCCCTGTAATCATCCTCATGGATCCGTGAGTTAGTGGCCCTGCCGCACCTTGTGACAGAGGTCACATCTTTACTTTCTATTTGCTTCTGCTATGAGGTCGCATTTTGCGGCTAGGCCACAATACTTTGGTTGTTCTTCTTAAGTAGCAATGGTGTCGTTTTCTGCTGGTCGGCATCTTGGCTTATTTTTCATGTATGGGTTCTGGCGACAGCACCGCGCATAATTGTTTGTTATTTAGTACGTTCTCTCAATTGTAGTCTCGTTAGTCTTAGCTAGTTTTTCCCTTATTTTCTCTCAGTCTCGGTTGGTGCCTTGTCTCCTCGTAAGACCTGGGGGCATCATAGTCTGGGCAGACCTAATTTGCCCATTCACATGCTGCTGCTAAAGGAGAAGACTAGCTCTGCATGCACCAACCGACTACTGGGAGAAATAATGGAGTTAGGGGTAGAGTAGGTGTTGCAGTCATCTCCCTTTCCTAGCTGCAACTCTAACATCAGTACCAGGAACTCCCCAGTGTCCACCCATACTCCCAAGTTCAGGGTACTTGATTAATAGCACTGTACCTAAAAGGATAAACTTCTTTTATCCATTACCTGCAACTGATTGTACAAAATGGGAAAATCCATCTATTGTGGATTGTCATGCGACACGTTTGATTAAAAGCTCCATTCTTCCTCTTCCAACAGCATCCTCCTTTAAGGACATACCTGATAGGCAATTGGACATGTGTCTCAAATCTTTTTATTCACTTACAGGCCTTTGGAGGTGACCAAGGATTCAATGTTATTAATTGCCAACATTGGAATGTCGCTTTTTACATAAGAGAGGCTGCTCTGGATACAGCTACTGTCCTTTAAAGCTTTGGCTGCTTCTGTAGTAGCATGCCACATTGTTTGGCTTTGTACCTGGAAGGAGGACTCTGAAACTAAGAAAGCTCTTGAAGCGCTTCCATACACAAACGAATTTCTTTACAGACCAGAATTGGACAAGATTGTTTGTCTAACCTCAGCCCACTCTACGTGGCCTTGGACTTTGTTGTTTCGGTCCTTTCACCCTCAGGGCAAGGCCATAGGTCAGCCCTTCCCTAGACAGTCTCATCCACAAAGGCTTCTAAACCCAAACAGGCATGGGTAGCTATACACCCAACTACCATACCAGAGGATAAACCCTCTGCCTCTGGGGGTGGACGTCCCCCTGGGGGACCACACGGTGGGAGGCTAACTTCTTCAGTTTGCCCATGCATGGTGTAAGATCACAATGGATGCCCGGGTTCAAGTAGTGGTTTCTATTGGGTACACTCTCTCCTTCCTGAAGTGTCCTCTCTGACAATACTTTCCTACCAATCCACCAGTGAACTTCAGCAAGGCCATGGTGCTGAAGATAGGCATTCACTCCTTACTACAATCAGGAATGTGTCTCAACAGGGCCAGAGGTTCTATTCTATGATCTTATTGGTTCAGAAACCCAAATGGGACTCATCCTCCCATCCTTAATCTATTTTTATTGAGTGTATGGAGTGATATATTTAACTACTTTTTTGATGCCATTATGTCCAGGTGTAACTCCATTTTGTATATACATGACCTCATTGCTTTATATATGTACTTTTTATTAGGATTAGTGCTTTGCAGACATGTAGGCATCAGTTAGTTGTTTTTTTACCTTTGACCTAGCATGAAGACATAGTGAGTGAGGAGTGTAGATAGCTTTTAGGCTGGCTGATTATAATAAATATATGTTCCTATTATCAGTATCTCAGATGAAAACTGTCTGGAAATATGTTTGAGATATTGTATTCATACGTATTTGAAGGGGCCACCTGTCAAGTATAATATAAATGATGTTACAGTATGTGAATGACTACTGCATCCAGCTTCACAGACCCTGACAGTAATATCTGTTAAGACACTAAAAGTTATCTTACAGAAGGGCAATAAAGCCTAGAGACTTACACATAGCAGATCAGTTCCCATTGAAGTTAGGTTTGTCTGCAGCGAATCTAGACTTCTACAAATCACCTCCAGCTTTTAACTAGCTACAAAGTTATTAGACAGTACCCTGGATAATTGACTGAACTACATTATTTAAACTGTTTAATCGATGACCATCATCTGGGACAGATCTTAAAACATCTGATAGAAACAGTTGAGTATTTAACTTGTTTTATTTTATTATAGTAACTGAGTATTACTTGTTACTTATTTGCATGTTTTCATTGTTGTAACTTAGATAAATAAATGCTTAGCCTTTTTTATATGTCCTGTGTCAGTCTCCATATTTAACATATTGTATCCCAGAACCTTTTTTTGCTTACTTCCATGTACCTATAGCACCCTTTCATCAACAATACCTCTGATTTGCGGTCCTCTGTCAACATTTCCAGTTCTAGGCCACCCCTTCTGCTTTTCCACAGTCCCCAGAGTGTTAAAAAAACTAATGGTGGTGATGACTGCTCCTCTTTGCAGACAGGGAATAAGTATACTACCTTACCTGGAAGATCTTCTCCTTCTTGCACATTCTACAGAAGACCTCCACCATCATCTCCGGGTGACAGTGTCATTTCTTCAGAGTCACCACAATTGCACATTCACATCCTACTCCACAGTCACAGAGACTCTATTCACTCAGTAATGCAGACCCTGGGCTCTATGATATTCACATTTTACATGGTGGAATGCTCCCAATTCCACTCCAGGCCTCTTCAATGTCTGATACATGCTAGGTGGAATGGACAAACCAAGAAGAGCTAATCTCAGACAATGGTTCTGCCTTAGGATGTCTGACGTCCCTCTTCTACTGGTTACAAACTTCCAACCTAAACAATTCTGGATTCCACACTGTGTTCTTTGCACCATGGCTCCATCCTCTGTAGGTGGGAAGCTATTATGGGCAGTCACTCCTTTCAAGGTCACTGGTCCACAACAGTAAGGGATCTTCCAATCAATATCCTGGAACTTCAGGCAGTTTACAGGGCCCTTCAGATTGCTCAGGACTTTCTTTATATCTCTCTCATACAAGTACAGTCAGACAATGCAGTGGCAGTGGCTTATATCAATTGGCAGGGGGGCACTCGCATTGCCACCGTAATGCAGGATGTAGCTCAGATTTATGCCTGCGCAAAACACCATCTTCTCACTTGTGTTTGATGGCATGGCTCTTCAATCATCCATCCTAAGTAATAAAGGGTTTTCCAGTGTGGTTATTGAAACCATGTTTCATTCTCAGAAACCGGCATAAGCTTGCATATATTACCATATTTGGCACTCTTATTTGCAGTAGTGTGCTAATCACTACTATGATCCTCTGGTGTTTCGAATTTCTAGACTCCTAGCTTTTCTATAGACTGGCCTTGACATGGGTCTCCAGCTTGCTTCTCTTAAAGTACAGCTCTGCTCTTTCCATCTGGTTTTTGAAAAGATTTGCTCCCTGGGCCAGATGTCTATATCTTCCTTCAGGGGCTATTCCAGATTCAACCTCACTTTGTCTCTCCAGTGGCTCTTTGGGATTTGTCCATGGTTCCTTTGGCCTTTCAACAGCCTTCCTTTGAACCATTGGATACTGTTGACCTCAAATGGTTGACTGCGAAGACTCTTCATCTTGGCCATCGCCTCAGCCCACAGAGTATATGACTTTGGGCACTGTCCTGCACTGGCTCAATTCACATCTACATTTAATGGAGGAGGTACCAGACATTTATCAAGCAAGTCAGTGCAGCGTTATTTAGCTGCCATGGAATGTGGGAGCAGGAGACCCACCAGAGTGCCCATGTTAACACTATGATACCAAAAGCATCACCTCACCTGGGCTTATGACTTTTCAAATGGACCCTGGAAGACTGGCAACATAAGGCATGGTCCAGTGAGTCATGGTTCCAGTTATGTTGAGCTGGTGATAAGGTGCAGGAGTAGCATAGACCCCATGAACACCAGTTGTTACCAAGGCACCATGCAGGTTTGTAGTGGTTCTATAATTGTGTGGGGTGTGTTAATTTGGCATGGGTTGGGTCTGTTGGTCTGCCTGAACACATGATTAATGAGTAACAACTACATTGCATTGCTTGATAAGTGTTTACAGCCCTTCATGGACTTCAAGTACCTACACAACAATTGAATATTCCAGAAGGATAATGCACCATATCAATGGTCCCAAGTTGTCCTGAATTGGTTCAAGGAAAATTATAGAGTCCTGAAAAATAGTGTGGCCACCAAGTTTTCCTAACATAAACCTGATAAAGCATTTATGAGATGTGGTTGAGAGGTTTATTTGCACCAAAGAGCCTACACCTACAAATATAAGGGAACTGTGGAAAGCAATCCAGATGGCTTGGATCAACATCTCTATAGAGGTCTTCTGTTCACATGTAGAATCAATGCCACATTGAATTGCTGGCCTTAACTAAGCTAGAGGAGATTCAACATGATACTTGGCATGTCATTGTACATTTTTCAGGTGTTATTCAGTTTTACAGCAGAAAAAAAAAATCTTGGGATTGAGAACTTGTTAGTTCAGAAAGAAAACAGGACTGATTCAGTTTGGGAGCAAATAAGCATCCTGTTATATGAAGGTCTCAGGGCTGTTGGGCAAGGGGCTTGATAGCAGCTTTCAGCCTGGCAGCAGACAGAAGTGTCTAGCTTTGGCTTTTCTACAAGTGCATTGCAAAGTGAAAATGATCAAGGCAAAAAAAATCTCCAGGTGTGGATTGTACAATGTCAGAAAAAATGTTATGTAAAAGAGCTATACACAAATACAACACCTGCCTGCAATGATGCAGGTATCATTCTAGCGACTTACATACAATGCACTATTTTAGTGACCAATATACAATTTAGGGACCATTTTAGTAATAATATATTGTACAATATAGGGACCATTCTAGTAACTGATATACAATATAATTATTTTAGTGACCATAATAAGTCATAATAATTAATTGTACAGATGTGTCTTCTTATAAATTTGCCCATAATGCATACTCATCATTTGCTACAAGTCACGGCATAGCAAATGCACATGCTCGCTTCCCATTTACAAGACATTACTAATTGTGGCCACAGTTAGCAGGCAGAGATGCTCCTACTACCCATGCTTACCCAATGGGGGCCAGTGGAGATAATGAGTGTGGGCAGTGGTAAGTTATGCCCATGCTGCCCATAGTTTTTACTGTTGAGCCAGCAGCAGGTAGTGGGCACATGAATACACATGCACCTGCTTCTCATAGAGAGCAATGGGGGAAGATGGCTGTGGGAAGCAGTGCTATGCCATGCTGCGTACCCATTGTGGAAGCACCAGGATAGGCAGCCTCCTGCAGCAACAACTACAGATGACATATCTGTACTTATTAAAGTTCCACTGTATTGTAGAAAAAAACAGCATATAAGCAAAATATCGATCCCTTTATGTTGTACAAAAAATAATCAGTTATTATTCCCAAGGGATTTTACAAGTGTAAAAAAAACTCCATATCTTCCCACCTTATGTAAAATCTGAGCTCAAACCCCATACCTCAATTCTTAAAACATTATAGCCTTAGACACTTCTCTTACCAAAAATTTGACTACTGTACAGTGCAATTTAAAAATTGAAGCACAGATTTGCAGCAGGAAAACACATCAATGTTTGTAGTTTTTTTTTATTTCTTATTTACTGTCTTGAAGCATTCTAACTCCAAACAAATGTTTTTGTAAATATAAGGTTAGAAGTGCTTGAGTCTCTTGGCTGGTATTTGATGTGTCCATGATCCAGCTTACCAGTGGTCTCCATCCTGACTTTTGTGTGTATGTCTCCACTCTAACTACAATGGGAGGTTTATCAGAGAAAACCTGGTTTAGACAGGGACAGTAACTAATTGCATAGTGCAAGCTGAATAGATGTCATGTGGCAGACGACTGGGAGGCACAGCTCTAGGGTTTCCTAATTATAAGATGGATATTTTCTTTATTATTTAAGAATACTGTATCTAGCACATGTAGCAGGAGTTCTCACACAATTAAATGGTGGAAAACAGAGACAGGTAGCTTAGTTAAGTGCTTATTTATGTGCATATTTATGCAATAGCAGTAGCTACTGTACACAACTTTTACACAATTCTGCAATCATTGTTCTGGGTTGCAATCCTAAAGTGTATTCTAAACATGGGCCCTCGTTCCGAGTTGTTCGCTCGTTAGTGGTTTTCGCAACGGAGCGATTTGTCGCAAACTGCGCATGCGCAATGTTCGCAGTGCGTCTGCGCCAAGTAAATTTGCCAAAAAGTTAGGTATTTTACTCACGGCTTAATGAAGAAATTTCTTCGTTATGGTGATCGTAGTGTGATTGACAGGAAGTGGGTGTTTCTGGGCGGAAACTGGCTGTTTTATGGGTGTGTGCGGAAAAACGCTGCCGTTTCTGGGAAAAACGCGGGAGTGGCTGGAGAAACGGGGGAGTGTCTGGGCGAACGCTGGGTGTGTTTGTGACGTTAAACCAGGAACGATACTGACTGAACTGATCGCAGTGGCAGAGTAAGTCCCGAGCTACTCAGAAACTGCAAAGAAATTTCTTTTCGCAATTATGCGAATCTTTCGTTCGCAATTCTGCAAAGCTAAGATTCACTTCCAGTAGGCGGCGGCTTAGCGTGTGCAATGCTGCTTAAAGCAGCTAGCGAGCGAACAACTCGGAATGAGGGCCATGGAGTAGCTGCTCTACCTACTTGTCAGAAAACTCATCCTGTAACTGCTGCATACTTATCAAAATTAGAACTGGCTCTCATTATGCCTACAAATATTAACCTGATAAAATGTAATATTTTGAACCCAACAACTCTATCAGTTAACAAAACTAGTTTCAGAGAGAGGAATGGGAGGAAAGTTTAACCATTCATGATTGCATAACATGACATACTGTATAGACAGGAGAAACAGTGTAATGGTTAGAATTACTGCTTCACAGCACTGAGGTCGTAGGTTTAATTCTCACCATGGCTCTAACAGTGCTTGCATGGGTTTCTTCTGGGTACTCTTGTTTTCTTCCCACAATCCAAAAATATACTAGTAGATTAATTGTCTCTTCACAAAATTAACCCTATTGTGAATGTGAGTGTATGTGCATTTGTTAGGGAATATGGATTGTAACCTCCACTGGGTCAGAGATTGTTGTGAAGGGCCAAATTCTCTCTGTAAAGCATTGGGGACTATGTATGTGCTATATAAATAACTGGTAATAAAAACAGTAAATAACATATGTAGTTGATCAATCCACTCCAAGGGTAGATATGAAATTTGTACCACTCCAGAACCCTGACTGTACAGAACCTGGGACACAACTAAAAAAGTGTTTGTTTGTTTTCCACCCATCTTTTATCACCACACTCAGCACAGTTAGTAAAACTAAAGGCACTAGTAAAAGCATGCCTATTGGCACAAGGAAAAATTGTTAATATATACAAAGATAGTAGATACACCTTTGATGTGGTGCATTATTTGGGGGAATTATGGAAATAAAGAGACTTTTTGACAGCAAAAGGCAACCCAATTGCAAATGCAGAAATTGTTTAAAAAAAATTGATAGGAGTTACACAATTACTGTCCCAGACTGCAGCCATCAAATGCCAAGCCCATATGACCAGAAATGATGAGATTACTAATGGAAGTCAGATAGCAGATATTGCTGCAAATGACTGGGCAAAAATAGAACTTGTAAAAGAAAAATAAGATTTTAAACCTACCAGTAAATCTTTTTCTCGTAGTCCGTATAGGATGCTGGGGACTCCGTAAGGACCATGGTGATAGACGGGCTCCGCAGGAGACAAGGGCACTTTAAAAAAGACTTTAGGTCTGGGTGTGCACTGGCTCCTCCCTCTATGCCCCTTCCTCCAGACCTCAGTTAGAGAAACTGTGCCCAGAGGAGACGGACAGTACGAGGAAAGGATTTTTGTAAATCCAAGGGCAAGATTCGTACCAGCCACACCAATCACACCGTATAACTTGTGATATACTAACCAGTTAACAGTATGAAAACAACATAGCATCAGTCCCAGACCGATGAAAACTATAACATAACCCTTATGTAAGCAAAACTGTATACAAGTCTTGCAGAATTAGTCTGCACTTGGGACGGGCGCCCAGCATCCTCTACGGACTACGAGAAAAAGATTTACCGGTAGGTTTAAAATTTTATTTTCTCTTACGTCCTAGAGGATGCTGGGGACTCCGTAAGGACCATGGAGATTATACCAAAGCTTCCAAACGGGCGGGAGAGTGCAGATGACTCTGCAGCACCGATTGAGCAAACAGGAGGTCCTCCTCAGCCAGGGTCTCAAACTTATAGAACTTTGCAAAGGTGTTTGAACCCAACCAAGTAGCAGCTCGGCACAGCTGTAGTGCCGAGACCCCTCGGGCAGCCGCCCAAGATGAGCCCACCTTCCTAGTGGAATGGGCCTTGACCGATTTTGGTAACGGTAATCCTGCCGTAGAATGTGCCTGCTGAATCGTGTTACAGATCCAGCGAGCAATAGTCTGCTTTGAAGCAGGGCACCAACCTTGTTGGCTGCATACAGGACAAACAGTGCTTCTGTTTTTCTGAATCTAGCCGTTCTGGCCACGTAAATTTTCAAAGCCCTGACCACAGCAAGGGACTCGGAATCCTCCAAGTCACGTGTAGCCACAGGCACCACAATAGGTTGGTTCATATGAAAAGATGACCCCACCTTAGGCAAGAATTGAGGACGAGTCCGCAATTCTGCTCTATCCATATGGAAACATAGATAGGGGCTTTTATGAGACAAAGCCGCCAATTCCGACATTCGCCTAGCCGAAGCCAAGGCTAATAACATGACCACCTTTCAAGTGAGATATTTTAACTCCACCATTTTAAGTGGTTCAAACCAATGCGACTTAAGGAAACTCAACACCACGTTAAGGTCCCAAGGCGCCACCGGAGGTACAAAAGGAGGCTGAATATTCTACACTCCCTTCACAAAAGCCTGTACTTCTTGGAGAGAAGCCAATTCTTTTTGAAAGAAAATGGATAAGGCCAAAATCTGAACCTTAATGGAGCCTAATTTTAGGCCCAAATTCACTCCAGTTTGTAGGAAGTGAAGGATACGGCCCAGATGGAATTCTTCCATAGGAGCATTCCTGGCCTCACACCAAGAAACATATTTTTGCCATATACGGTGATAATGTTTAGAAGTCACGTCCTTCCTAGCCTTCATCAGCGTAGGAATGACCTCATCCGAAATGCATTTTCCGCTAGGATCCGGCGTTTAACTGCCATGCCGTCAAACGCAGCCGCGGCAAGTCTTGGAACAGACAGGGCCCCTGTTGCAATAGGCCCTGTCCTAGAGGAAGAGGCCACGGATCTTCTGTGAGCATTTCCTGCAGATCCGGATACCAGGTCCTTCGTGGCCAATCTGGAACAATGAGAATTGTTCTCACTCCTCTCTTTCTTATTATTTTCAACACCTTGGGAATGAGAGAAAGAGGAGGAAATACATAGACCGACTGGAACACTCACTAGGGCGTCTACAGCTACCGCCTGAGGATCTTTTGACCTGGCGCAATACCTCTGTAGCTTTTTGTTGAGGCGGGACGCCATCATGTCTATCTGGGGTAATCCCCACTGACTTGCAATCTGTGTGAAGACTTCCGGATGAAGTCCCCACTCTCCTGGATGCAGGTCGTGTCTGCTGAGGAAGTCTGCTTCCCAGTTGTCCACTCCCGGAATGAACACTGCTGACAGTGCGCTTACATGAATTTCCGCCCAGCGAAGAATTCTGGTGGCTTCCGTCATTGCCACTCTGCTCCATGCCTTGGCGGTTTACATGAGCCACTGCGGTGATGTTGTCTGACTGGATCAGAATTGGTTGGTCGCGCAGTAATGTCTCCGCTTGACGTAGGGCGTTGTATATGGCCCTCAGTTCCAGGATGTTGATGTGAAGACAAGTCTCTTGACTTGACCAAAGACATTGGAAGTTTCTTCCCTGTGTGACTGCTCCCCAACCTCGGAGGCTCGCGTCCGTGGTCACCAGGATCCAGTCCTGAATGCCAAACCAGCAGCCTTCTAGAAGGTGTGCACCCTGCAGCCACCACAGGAGAGATACCCTGGCTCTGGGGGACAGGGTGATCCGCTGATGAATTTGTAGATGTGACCCGGACCACTTGTCCAATAGGTCCTATTGGAAAGTCCTTGCATGGAACCTGCCGAAGGGAATGGCTTCGTAAGTTGCCACCATCTATCCCAGGACTTGAGTGCAATGATGTACTGACACTTGTTTTGGCTTCAATAGGTCTTTGACTAGAGTCAGGAGTTCCTGAGCTTTTTCTATCGGAAGAAAAACCCTTTTCTGGTCTGTGTCCAGAATCATGCCCAAGAAGGCCAGACGGGTCGTAGGAACAAGCTGCGACTTTGGGATGTTGAGAATCCAGCCGTGTTGCTGTAACACCCTCAGGGAAAGTGACACGCTGTTCAGTAACTTCTCTCTTGATCTCGCTTTTATGAGGAGACCGTCCAAGTATGGGATAATTGTGACACCCTGCTTGCGCAGGAGCACCATCATTTCCGCCATTACCTTGGTGAAAATCCTCGTGGCCGTGGAAAGCCCAAACGGCATCGTCTGAAATTGGTAATGACAATCCTGTACCGCAAATCTCAGGTACGCCTGGTGGGGCGGATAAATGGGAACATGAAGGTATGCATCGTTTATGTCCAGAGATACCATAAAATCCCCCATTCTAGGCTGGCGATGACCGCTCTGAGCGATTCCATCTTGAACTTGAACCGTTTTAAATATAGGTTTAGGGATTTTAAATTCAAAATGGGTCTGACCAAACCATCCGGTTTCGGAACTACAAACAGAGTTGAGTAGTAACCCTTTCCTCTTTGAAGCAGGGGAACCTCGACCACCACTTGTTGAAGGCACAATTTGCGAATCACATTTAACACTAACTCCCTTTCTAGGGGAGAAGTCGGTAGAGCCGATTTGAAAAACCGTCGAGGAGGCACCTCTTCGAATTCCAGCTTGTATCCATGAGAAACAATTTCTATTGCCCAGGGATCCACCTGATGTGGCTGATGTGAACCCAGATGTGGCTGAAAAGTCGAAGACGTGCCCCCACTGGGGCGGACTCCTGTAGCGGAGCCCCAGCATCATGCGGTGGATTTTGCAGAGGCCGGGGAGGACTTCTGTTCCTGGGAACTAGCTGTGTTGTGCAGCTTTTTTCCTCTGCCCTTACCTCTGGCAAGAAAGGACAATCCACGTACTCTTTTGCTTTTATTTGAACGAAAGGACTGCATTTGATAATGTGTCGCTTTCTTAGTCTGTGAGGGAACATAATGCAAAAAATTCGATTTACCTGCCGTAGCTGTGGAGACGAGGTCCGAGAGACCTTCCCCAAACAATTCCTCACCCTTGTAAGGCAAAACCTCCATATGCCTCTTCGAGTCGGCATCACCTGTCCAATGCCGGGTCCATAAGACTCACCTTGCAGAAATAGACATAGCGTTTATTCTGGATGTCTCTGAGCATCTCTCATATATAAGACAGCATCTTTTATATGCCCTAGGGTCAATAAAATGTTATCCTTATCTAGTGTCTCAATATCCGCTGATAATGAATCTGTCCATGCTGCTACTGCGCTACAAACGCAAGCACAAGCGCTACGACACAAGCGCTACGACGCAATCGCCGGTCTGAGTAAGGTACCAGAATGTGCGTAAATGGACTTCAAGGTAACCTCCTGCTTGCGGTCAGCAGGATCCTTGAGGGTAGCCGTATCTTGGGATGGCAGCGCTATCTTTTTTGATAAGCGTGTCAATGCTTTGTATACCCTAGGGGAGGATTCCCACTGTATCCTGTCTGTTGGCTGGAAAGGATACGCCATAAGAATCCTTTTGGGAACATGCAGTTTTTTGTCTGGAGATTCCCAAGCTTTTTCACATAATTCGTTCAACTCATGTGAGGAAGGAAAAGTTACCTCAGGTCTCTTTCACTTATACATGTGTACACTCGTGTCAGGGACAGGGGGTTCCTCTGTGATATGCAAAACCTCTTTTATTGCAATAATCATATAACGAATACATTTAGCCACTTTTGGCTGTAACTTTGCATCATCGTAGTCGACACTGGAGTCAGAATCCGTGTCGGTATCTGTGTCTCCTATTTGGGATAGTGGGCGCTTTTGAGACCCCGAAGGTCCCGGCGACATAGGGACAGACATGGGTTGACTCCCTGACTGTTGCCTAGCTTCAGCTTTGTCTAATCTTTTGTGCAATAAATTGACATTTGCAGTTAAAACATTCCACATATCCATCCAGTCCGGTGTCGGCGCTGCCGACGGAGACCTCACATCCATACGCTCCCCCTCCTCCCTAGGCGAGCCTTCCACCTCAGACATGTCGACACACACGTACCGACACACCACACACACACACAAGGAAAGTCTTACCTGAAGACAGTTTCCCCACCAGGCCCCTTGCAGAGACAGAGAGAGAGTATGCCAGCACACACCCCAGCGCTATATGACCCAGGAAAAAGCACCAAATGTTTACCCAGTAGCGCCTTATTATATGTATATGCACCAATAATGTCCCCCCCTCTCTTGAAAACCCTCTGTCACCGTGAGTACGCAGGGGAGAGTCCGGGGAGCTTCCTCTCAGCGCTGTGCTGTGGAGAAAATGGCACTGGTGAGTGCTGAGGGAGAAGTCCCGCCCCCTCGGCGGCGGGCTTCTGTCCCGCTCAAAATACTTAAAAAACTGGCGGGGGCTCTTTATATACATGTACAGTGCCCCAGCTGTACATGTATATATGTAATTTTGCCAAAGGAGAGGTTTATACGCGGCCCAGGGTGCCCCCCCTGCGCCCTGCACCCTTACAGTGACTGCTGTGTGTGAGGTCAATGGGAGCAATGGTGCACAGCGTTACTGCTGTGCGTTACCTCTGTGTAGATCAAGAAGTCTTATGCCGCCTCTGAAGTCTTCTTTTCTTCTCATACTCACCCGGTTTCTATCTTCCGGCTCTGCGAGGAGGACGGTGGCGTGGCCCTGGGATGGACGGCGAGGGTGAGACCTGCGTACCAATCCCTCTGGAGCTAATGGTGTCCAGTAGCCTAAGAAACACAGCCTTGAAACTCACAGAAGTAGGTCTGTTTCTCTCTCCTCAGTCCCTCGATGCAGGGAGTCTGTTGCCAGCAGGCTCCCTGAAAATAAAAAAACCTAACTAAAATGCTTTCTTAACAGCAAACTCAGGAGAGCTCCCTGTAATGCACCCAGTCTCCACTGGGCACAGTATCAAACTGAGGTCTGGAGGAGGGGCATAGAGGGAGGAGCCAGTGCACACCCAGACCTAAAGTCTTTCTTAAAGTGCCCATGTCTCCTGCGGAGCACGTCTATCCCCATGGTCCTTACGGAGTCCCCAGCATCCTCTAGGACGTAAGAGAATATTTGCATGTTTACTAATGATCTATGTTTACCAAATGAACAAACTTTAATCAAAATACAAAAAGTTTGTGATTTACAGAAAAGAACTAAGTGAGACTATGCACAGTATACTGTACACAAGACAGTGAAAGCTTATGGCGAAGCGCTAAAGGTAAGCTTGTAGCCCCAAAATCACTCTTGCCGGCATTGGCACAGATTTTCCATGGACTGACCCATAGAGGTAAGATGGTCATGATTATTAAAACAATACCTTCACATCTTCCCCAAGTATCAAGTTCTTTCCAAATAAAACCGACTGATTTCATTTGGCTTCTGAAGGTTAGAAGGCTCTAGTTGTTTTGGCATATGTAGACTTGTTTTAAGGAAGGATTGAATGGTATACTTCGGCTAGTGCAACAGCATAAATTACTGATCAGAAACTCACAAAGGAATTTGTATTTAGATATGGTATACTTTATGCATTATCATCTGACCAAGGCACACATAATACTGGACTACATTTTTAAAAATATGTGTCAACTTCTTGCAATAAAACAATAACCACATAAGGCATATCATCCACAATCCACTGGCAGTCGAATATTACAATGGGAAAATACATTTCTAAAATATGCAGAGAAACTACAGTATTTTGCAATGGCCACAAGCTTTGCCATTAATACTTCATGCTATCAGAATAACACAAACAAAACTAAATAATTTCCCCTATGAGATATTGTTCAGAAAGTTACCCAATGTTGTTGTTGCACCATCATATGAACTTAGTGAACAAGATAAATTACTTAACTGTGAATGTTTTAATTTCACTAAGCAATCAGCTTAGTTGGATACAACTAATCCCTGTGGAAGGAGCTTGCCATGATCTACACAATTTAGCGATGTGGCAATGGCACAGAATTTCTTGAGATCAGGCTCACTGGCAGACCATTAAGAAGGACCTTATCAAGTACTGCTGACAACTCCAACCGCTATTAAAGTACAGGAGTTGATGATGGGGATTCATACTACACATTATAAAAAAATAGAATCTTCTGAGACAGGTCAATCAGAGCCAATTCTTCAAGATACAGCTGCTTCACTTCACCAGTAAAAGCATCAAGTGAGTGGTTCTTAAAGATACCTTCTGGGCTACTTACCAATAACTGAGTGGTTCACTCATTATAAAATGTGAGCTTCTTGCCAGCACAAAAACTATGATGAGAATCATAACTTTAATGAGTACTATAATGATCAACATGAATGGAAATAAGTTATTGGCCCAAGGCCAGATTTAGGACTTTGGGGTTGTATTTTTGGATGGGGTATCCTAATTGTCATGCCATTTATTCTTATTGAAAGTTTGAATATTTCCATGATTATGGATAACAAGATTAAGGAAACATAGGTTAGTTATATGGATTACCAGAAAGAATATGTTTACCTATAGACTTAGGTAAATCATCAAGATAATTTGACAAGAAATTCAATAATAATAATAATGCATTGTAAGCTTGCAAATAAACATAACAAATGTAAATGCTAGATTTGTCCTAATCTACCTTTGAGGTTAGAGACAGGCATACCTATACCAGATCAATTTGTCAACACCACATATATGATACATAGAGAATGGTCTTGCCTGTAAGCAAACAGGAATCACACCTGGTTTAACAAATCAACTAAAATGTAGTGGATTCCTTTATCTTAATGTACAATATCAGCAGCTGGTTTAATTTACGCCCCTGTCTTGTGAGTGACAGTTGCTACAGGGAAACCTGAGTTTTGCATGAATGAAGATGATGAACAGTGTGTAGGACAGAAATGAATTATAAGGATAAAGATATTACAGTTATCTTTACATTTTAAACTGCTACAATTGGGCTATACTAAGTGTACAGGGGCAACTTTTGTAGCTAAGATGCCTAGTACCGGTCCATTTACTAATATAAGCTCATGTTGGTATTCAATAGATAATGCAGGATCTTTGGTTCTGAATTATAATTTGTTTCAACTACAAAAGGATAGTTGCATCTGAACAAGTTTCACAAAGCAACTTGTACATATGCAGCAGAAAACAATATGACTTATAGTATACAGTATATGAGACTCATTTATACTAAAGTAGTGGGCATGTATTGAGTTTTTGGAAAATGTATATATAGCAAAGTTGTGGAAGAACTCAATTTGTGCAGTGAACTGAGAGTATGCAGCAGATACCTCAAGCAAAGAGCAAGTGAAAACACTGATGACTTGAAACTGATATGACTAAAAAGGTATGCTCAGGTATATGGCACTGTTCTCAGGTAATGAATCTTTTCAGATAATATATTTTCTATTTATAACAAATGCACCCAAATAATCACTGGGACAACAGATTAATAAAGTAATTAAAAAGGGTACACATACATTTATGAGCCATATAACAGATAAATGTTAAAACCCATAAAGTGCATAAAATGCAAAATAGAGGGTCCTCTCTTGCACTACATCCTTTTTGGTTTACAGTAGATCATAGGCCTGCGAACTTACATAAATATGCAAATGCCCTGTCCTGAAAGTTTGCGTTCCTCACGAGGGCCATGTCACCGAACTTGTTGATGCTAGGAGAAGGGATTTGTGGCAATGAGGGTACTTTGCCATGTTATGATACTCAGAAGAGGCTCACTTCCTAGGACAAGGGGTAGATAGGGTTAGGGTTAATTCTGCTTCTTGCTGCAACAAAGGTAATACACACAGTTGCACTACATGGGTGTGACTACTGAGTTGTGGGAAGGTATAAAGGTTTGTGGGAGGCGGGGCTTCTGATGCCAGTTAGTGGCCAGATGACAGAGAGGGCCAGTTTGGGCTTAACTAGTAGTCAGGGAAATTGTCTTTACTGAACAAATGTGATGTGACAACATTTGTGAGAAATAAAGAAGCCACCTGACAGCAACTTGAGTGAAGACTTTGTGAAGCAAACCTTTGATACATAATAGCATAAAATATCTATCTATGCAGAGATACTGTACATGCAAGGGCCTACCTAAAATTGGCGTTTACTGAAATCAACTAAACTGGGAAGACAGGGCCAACAAAACTGCAGATAAGTAAAAACAAAATTAGTAAATGTTGTCAATGGGATAGGGTCATGTTCTGACTAAGGCCTATAGGTGGAGGCAAAAATGATTAACTTGGTTGCATACAAAACTGTCAGTAATGGACTTTGGCCAGATTCCTACAGTAGATTGTGTGTGTGTGTGTGTGTGTGTGTGTGTGTGTGTGTGTGTGTGTGTGTGTGTGTGTGTGTGTGTGTAAAGTCTGTACTTGGTTTGAGAAGATCAAAAAGAACCGAAGAAGGAAAAGTATTCCATATCATGGGCACTCTCGGACACTTACGCTCATTTATTTATTGAAAGTCAAATAACACAAGATACTTGACCACTGATTATAAAATATAACCTTTATTTTTAACATTAAAACATCTGCGAAATATGGTGCTTGTGAAAACTGTGAACAAATATATAAGTGAATTAAAATGTTAACCACTGTTGTCTCAATTGTTTTTCAACTCTGATGTCCTATAAATGTTTCATTTATTGTAGCAAAACTTTGTCGCTAAATACCTCCTCCGGACACTAAAAAAGATACAGTTGTATCTGTAGGGTATAGATTTGTGTCTGTTGTGGCTGTTGTACACATTTTAATGATTTAGCTACCAATAAGTGGACCAGTTATTGGTCCACTTATTGGTAGCTAAATCATTAAAATGTGTATAATGGTGCAGTGATGCGCACACTGCCAACACTGAAGAAATTTATAAGCTACAAATGATATCAAGTGGGACCCTGAACAAGACGAGGAAGGCTACAGCCACAACAGACACATATCTATACCCCACAGATACAACTGTATCTTTTTTAGTGTCTGGAGGAGGTATTTAGCAACGTCTTTTAGTGCATTGTATTTTTGTGATTGTCTATTTTTTGCCAAATAACTAATCAGCTTCTTTAATCCAAGAGTTCTTTGCAGCTCAAAAAAAAGACATACTGTTGGAATTGCTGTCTATAGAGAACATTTTAGGGAAAAAGTCTGTCACATAGCCACCAAATATCTGTGATGCCTCTTCCAACCAATTAGACCTGTCAACCCTGGGGTGTTACAGAATGAATCTGACTACTTTTACACTGCACTGCTTTGGACAAACTATGGCCCATCCCTCCTTTCAGAACAGATTAGGTCTACTACTATTACTCATTGGAAGATGAGCAATTAGGACACGATATAGCATATACTTGATTTTATTTGTATGTCTGCATTTGTGCATCCCACCATACTCAGAGGGTAATTCAGACCTGATCACTAGGGTGTATTTTTTGCATCCCTGCAGTCAGGTAGTCGCCGCCTACAGGGGGAGGGTATTTGCTGTGTGCAGGTGTGTAATCACATTTGTTGGAGAGCTGCATAAACATGAGTTTGTGCAGTCTATGCTCAGCCCAGGACTTACTCTGCTTCTGTGATGATCGGGCCAGAGCTGATGTCAGGAACCCTCCCTCCAAATGTCTGGTCCCTCCAGCTTTTTCACAGACACTCCTACAAATGCTAGAATCCCTTCAGTCAAAATCCTGACATCAAGCGCAGTGTGTCCCCTCGAGGGCTCACTGCGCTTGCCATTCTTTGGGCTCATTAGTGAGCTTTGCTCACCACACTATTATATTCCCCCTCGGGTAATGGCATGGACCACCACCCTAGTGGGAATAGCAAGCAGCGGTCGTGATTTCGACCGCCAGCATTTTGACTGCTATCAGGATTCTGGCATTGGGATTTTGACTGTTGGAAACTAAACTGCATCCCCATCCACCCTCCCACACTTCATGAGAAGTTAACACCTTCCAACACTATAGTACTTTGACTTTTGGCCCACATAACTGAAAAACATGTGGCTCAATATTAAACATGCTTTAAACACCTTCATTTAGTTGGAAATAGTCACTTTAAAAATCGAACTGACCTAAAAAAATGTTCAGTCACATAGATCACATTACATTACAAATCAAACAAGTTTTCAGTTGAGAGCTGGAAGGCCAATGCCGTCAGCTGAGAGATGGAAGGCCAGTGCCTTTCAACTACCATCCCCCCTAACACACTGCTCCATGCTCCTTGCTCACTGTTCCTCCCATCTGTGTCACCTATGTCTGTATGCCCTTCCCTTTTAGATTGTAAGCTCTCATGAGCAGGTCCCTCTTCTCTCATATGCTTTTCCATCACTTACTTATACTATAATCTACTGTACTCCCTACTCCTTAATTTACAATGGCACCAAACCCTTTGGTTCTACTGCCCTGCTGCTTATT
Organism: Pseudophryne corroboree; assembly: GCF_028390025.1. Lineage (NCBI taxonomy): Eukaryota > Metazoa > Chordata > Amphibia > Anura > Myobatrachidae > Pseudophryne > Pseudophryne corroboree. The sequence goes on along the minus strand of NC_086444.1, from coordinate 390,796,351 downwards.
TGAGTATTATGGCCACTGAATCAGCAATGTTTATAAACCTTGGGCCTAATTCAGACCTGATCGCTAGGGTGCATTTTTTGCATCCCTGCGATCAGGTAGTCAGCACCTACAGGGGGAGGGGGTGCAGGGGTGCGATCGTATGTGGGCCAGAGCTGACGTCAGAAGCACTGCCTTCAAACGCCTGGTCCCTCCTGCGTTTCTCCGGACACTCCTTAAAAACAGTCAGTTGCCACCCACAAACGGCCTCATCCTATCAGTCACCTTGCGATCGTCCGTGCGATCGCTTTTTTCGCACCATTCCATCGCTATGCACCAGTTCCTGGTGCAGTCGTCTGGCGCGCTGGCGCATTGCGGTGCATACGCATGCACAGTACAGACCCGATCGCCCACTGGGCAATAATGCACAGCAGCGATCAGGTCTGAATTACCCCCTCAGTGTCTCTTCAAACTGCTTCTTTGTCAGTAAATGCATCCTACTCTCATCTCCTTTGTAACTTTACTGCTGTTGACAGGCTAAAGGAAGAATAATGTATTAAGTCATTAGTTACAGCCAGCCCATAAAGCTAGTAAGATAACTATGCTATACTGCTTGTAACTATATAACATGGCAGAAAAAGAGCAAAATAAAACACACACTTGTTTTGCATGTGAGATCTTTGGAGTAGATTGGATTTTCCACATTTTTTCTCTGTTTAAGATAATAGGGGGTTATTTATAAGTAGATGTCATTGCTATTTAACAGTTGCTTTACTAGTTGGATTACTACTCCAAGAAATATATATTTACCTTTTTAAGAGAAAGCTGGGACCCTTGAAAGAAAGCCCTTCCGAAAAAAAAATTTGTTGAAGATGTATCCTATGGTCTAATGTGGAGGGCATAAGTGTCCACTGCCTTAGCTGAATGCACAAATGTGAGGTCAACAGGCTGCACGTGTGCTAAGCATTACAGTTGCAATGTCAGGAACATAAAAAAATCCCTTCTCCAGCTCAGCTTACCCCATAGTGGTCAGTGGGCTAACACTGTCTTCAGATGGCATTAGCCTATTTAGACAAGCTCAGAAAAATGTATCTTTCAGAACTTACTTAATAGCCCCATAGTGCCATCCTCATATAAAATAGATATGTGCTCCAACCACCATGTTTTAGTTTTAGATCTGTATTAACTTTGTGCTTTGGATGTGGTTTTGGTTTTGCCAAAACCACCATCACATGTTGTAGTATTGGTTTTGGTTTTGCATCTGTATTTTTTTTTCTTTCAAAAATTGCTAAAAACTGGTAAAAAAACATAATTTGGGGCTTTTTTGTTCCTACAGTATTATTAACCTCAATAACATTAATTTCCAGTAATTTTCAGTCAATTTTGACCCCTTCACAGCTCATAATAATGTTCAACAATATAGGCAAAAGGCTGGCTGGCTAAACTAAGCAGCAGAGCAGCGGTGCAAACACACACAGTTACTTCTGTAGAAAAATGTTTTGCAAATTACTAATGTATTAGCAATACCCTATAAAATCAACCTGCAAGTACTTTCAATAGAAAACAATACAACACAGAAGTTTACTAAGAATCATGTATGGATTATCATTGCTCTAAAGTAGCAGTAGTAGTAAACAAACTGCAAAGAAAAAACTCAAAACAATGTAAAATAGCAACAGCTGATGTGGATGCACCCATCACATGCCTATTCTCAGTGCACAATATGTACATCCCTCCTAGGGGCTCCGTGGTACTGATGACTGACACTCTGTGTCCATGTAAAGCCCTGATCAATTAGCCTTTTTGTTGAGCAGTACTCAAAAATCTTACCAAACATAAAAACCGCACTCTGTACTTACTGCTCAGATACAGTGCAGGTCAGATGCAGTGCAGGTTGGATACAGTGGAGGCAGGGGCGCTGGAATGTTTTTAGGTTGGGGTGGCGTCTAAAAAAAAATGTTGCCGCCCCCATGGTGCCGGCCTCCTCTACCTTAGCCCCCACTGCTGTGCGGATGACCGCTTGCCTGCAGATCCAAGCGGGCGGCATCTCTTTTAAAAACAGCCTACTACCGCGGGTTGCTGTGTCCTCCTATCTTCGTTGTGTCCTAGCCACCGCTGGCTGTCTCTCCTTCACAGATGCATTACTGAGAGAAGGTGTGGCCAGGCTGGGACATCCCGGGACCATAGCCACGCCTCCTCCCAGTAATGCAACTGTGAAGGAGAGAAAGCCGGCGGTGGCTTGGACACAATGAACGAAGATAGGAGGACGCAGCACCCTGCAGTAGCAGGCTGTTTTTAAAGGAGATGCCGCCCGCAGGCAGGGCCGGTGCTAGAGTGTTCGGCGCCCCCTGCAAATGATAAATTTGCGCCCTCCCATCCGTAAAAAAGGGACATCGTGTACTGCAAAAAGGGGTATGGTCACACAAGGAAAGGGCGTGACCACAATGGTACCCACAATTCAAATTATACCACACAGTATTACAATCTTATTTGCATTACCCCAAACGTAGTGCCCCTGATTTATATTACGCCACAAAATAGTGCCCCTTATTCACATTACATCACACAGTAGTGCCCTTTATACACGTTATGCCACACAGTACTATCTTTTATACACAGAGCCCACAGTAGTGCCCCTTATCAGAGGTGTAGCTAGGTGCCATGGTGCCCTGAGCAAAGGTATGCATCAGCGCCACCTCCTCTGTATTGAATTGGGAGCATTTTACATTTGAAAAGAAAAAGATAGTTTAAAAATCGATGACAGGGCCAGTTCGAGACCTTGAGGAGCTCAGGGCAAAAGTTTCCTTTGGTACCCGCAATGCTGAAAACAGGTACAGTGCGCGGCGTAGGCGCGCGCAAAAAATATAGGGCCAAAGAATAGTACCAATTCACATTACCCTCTACAGTAGTGTCCGTTAGTCAAATTACACCGCACAGTAGATTACGTTATTCATATTACACTGCACAGTAGTACCCATATATACGTTACGCCACGCAGGAGAGCCACTTATTCAAGTTATGCCAGAGTAAAAGCCTCTTATACACGTTACGCCACAGTAGAGCACCTTATACATGTTATGCCAGGTAAAGCAGCATATACACATTATGCCAGGTAGAACCCCTTATACACGTTATCCAGGTAGAGCCCATTATACCAGGTACAGCCCATTATGCACATTATGGGGGTCATTCAGACCCTGCTGCAATAGAGGCCCACAGCGCAGTTTGCCGGTGGCAGCAAGCTGCGCATTCGCAGTAGGCGTGAGGCCATACACATTGTGGTCACTTCTCCGATGGATGCAACCACAATGTGATTGACAGGTGACAGTATAGCGGGGTTAAGGCAGGGTGGTGCCGGAAAAACGGGGGCAGGCTGGGACCATTTTTGGGGGGCTGCATGACGTCACACACGGATGCTCCGGAAAAAAAAATGTCTGCTGACCGCCTGACAGCGCAGCCAACCAACACAACCTTAGATCAGATGTGTCCGCAATCTAATTGCGGATGCATTGAGAGGAGGCCTTACACATGCTGGGCGGCCTTGCCCTGTGCTGGGTGGCCCTCAGCATGTGCAGGGATGAATGCAGATCTGGCTGCGTATGCAGCAATCTGCTTTTATCTCTGAATAACCCCCTATGCCAGGTACAGCCCTCATTCCCTCCACAGTGCGGCCCCAGTACCTGAAGGAGGTCCCAGCTCGGGCGCTGCTCCTCCTCTCCCTTCTCCACCTCCAGTTTCTGTCAGGCTCCGTTACTCCAGCAACAGCGGTTTCATAGGATGTTGTCTGTGACACCGAGAAGGGGGGAGTGGGTACTAATTACCTGGGCCTGGGACTGATGGAGGGGTCCGCCGGGAGCCCTTGAGCACCGCACTCCCACCCCCCTCCTTCCTTACTGGGCAGCAGCATAAGCTCTCATGTTGGCAGCACAGCACATGCTGCACTGTGTTGTGCTGCAGTTAGGCAGAGAGGCTGCTTTACTGCTCAGCCTCTGCCTGCCCCCCCCTCGTATTGCAGTGCCTGATCCCCCCTCAAATTGCAGTGCATGATCCCCCCCCCTCGAATTGCAGTGCCTGATCCCCCCTCGAATTGACCCTGGCTGAGAGGCTGAGCCAGGTCTGGGGATTCAGTCAGGGATCAGACACTGCACAGATTTTTCCCCAAAACTTTTTCCATAAGGGTGTGTGGCCACGCCTCCTGCGACTAGGCCACGCCCCCAAAATGTCTCGGAAACTGGCGGCAGCAGCAGAGCTGTGTGTGGGCTGATGCCGCACACTGGGCAGGGGTTTGACAGGTGCAGCAGCAGGGTAGCAAAGCGGGAGAGCGCCTCCCTGCTTTGCATACCCTTGCTGAGCGGGCAGCGCCAACTCTGCCTGCAGGGATCCAGAGGTAAGCGCTCCCCTGTGCCTCTGTCATATTTGAGGGTGCAGGCTGCCCCCTTGCTCCCCCGTTCCAACGCCCCTGAGTGGAGGTCAGATACAGCATGGGTCGAATACAGTGCGGGACAAATACAGTGCATATTGGATACAGTGTGGGTCGAATACAGTGCAGGTTGGATAAAGTTTGGGTCATATACAGTGTGGGTCAGATACAGTGTGGGTTGGATACAGTGCAGGTTGGATACAGTGTGGATTGGTTACAATTAGAGATGTGCGGCAGGCACTTTTTTGTGTTTTGGTTTTGGATCTGGATCCTCACTCGTATTTTGGATCTGGATTGGTTTTGCCAAAACCACCATTTCGGGTTTTGGTTTTGGATCTGGATGATTTTTTGGAAAAAACACAAAAACAGCTAAAATCACAGAATTTGGGGGTAATTTTGATCCTACAGTATTATTCACCTCAGTAACATTAATTTCTACTCATTTCCAGTCTATTCTGAACACCTCATAATATTGTTTTTAGGCCAAAAGGTTGCACCGAGGTAGCTGGATGACTTTGCTAAGCGACACAAGTGTGCGGCACAAACACCTGGCCCATCTAGGAGTGGCACTACAATGGCAGACAGGATGGCAGATTTAAAAAATAGGCCCCAAACAACACATCATGCAGAGAAGAAAAAGAGGTGCCTTGAGGTAACTGGATAACTAAGCTAAGCGACACAAGTGTGTGGCACAAACACCTGGCCCATCTAGTAGTGGCACTGCAGTGGCAGACATGATGGCACTTAAAAACCAGGCCCCAAACAGTACATCATGCAAAGAAGAAAAAGAGATGCAATGAGGTAGCTGGATGGCTAAGCTAAGCAGCACAAGTGTGCGGCACAAACACCTGGCCCATCTAGGAGTGACACGCAGTGGCTGAATGTCCTAAGTGGCCCGCAATTTTTTAGGCCACTGTCATTTTTCCAAAAATTTCTGCACCACCAAATTCATTCTATGTGAAAAACATGGGACGTGCTGGAATTTGCCCAGATGTACAATATTGGTGGACTTATAAGGCAGTAACCCTGAACTTATATGGCTGCACCACTGGACTGGACTTATACGGCAGTACCAATGGACTTATATGGCAGTACCCTGAAATTATACGGCAGTACCCCTGAACTTATACAGCAGTACCCTTGGACTTATATGGCAGTACCACTGGACTTATACGGCAGTACCCCTGAACTTATACAGCTGCACCACTAGACTGGACTTATACAGCAGTACCACTGGACTTACATGGCAGTACCACTGGACTTATATGGCTGCAGCACTGGACTGAATTTATACGGCAGTACCAATGGACTTATACAGCAGTACCCCTGAACTTATACGGCAGTACCCCTGCACTTATACGGCAGTACCCCTGGACTTATACGGCAGTACCCCTGAACTTATACGGCTGCACAACTGGACTAGACTTATACAGCAGTACCACTGTACTTATACGGCAGTACCCCTGAAGTTATACAGCTGCACCACTGGACTGGACTTGTACAGCAGTACCACTGGACTTATACAGCAGTACCCCTGGACTTATATGGCAGTACCCTTGAACTTATATTGCTGCACCACTGGACTGGACTTATACGGCAGTACCACTGGACTTATACGGCAGTACCCACGAACTTATATGGCAGAACCCCTGAACTTGTACAGCTGCACCACTGGACTGGACTTATATGGCAGTACCACTGGACTTATAAGGCAGTAACCGTGGACTTATATGGCAGTACACCTTAACTTATATGGCTGCACCACTAGACTGGACATATATGGCAGTACCACGGGACTTATACAGCAGTACCCCTGGACTTAATGGCATTACCCCATAACTTATACAGCAGTACCCCTGGACTTATATGGCAGTACCCCATGACTTATACGGCAGTACCACTGGACTTATACGGCAGTACCCCTGAACTTATATGGTAGTACCACTGGACTGGACTTATATGGCAGTACCCCTGGACTTATACGGCAGTACCCCTGAACTTATATGGCAGTACCCCTGAACTTATACGGCTGCACCACTGGACTGGACTTATATGGAAGTACCCTTGGACTTATATGCAGCACAGAACACTACCACTGGACTTATGACAGCACAGAACACCACCACTGGACTGATGCAGCACAACACAGCACCACTGCACTGGTCTTATACAGCAGCAGCACTGGACTAATGGCAGCAAAGGACACCACCGCTGGACTTATGACAGCACAGGACATCACCACTGGACTGATGCAGCACAACACAGCACTGGAATGACACATAAGAGCAGGTCACCACCCCATGCGCCAAACCACTTTCCCGCACAGACACTGAGGAGACACATCCTGTCACTACACACTCCAGGACTGGAGTGAAAATGTCGGCGACACGCGGCTCCTTTTATGGAATCTAAGACCCATGAGAATCCGACAGCGGGATGATGGCATTTTGCCTCATTCTGGTTTCCAAGTCTGGCAGCAATTCCCGAGCCGGACTTGGAACCGGGCTTGGGACGTGATGATCGGTAGGGTGCTGTTCTCAGAGAACAAAACCCGCTCATCTGTAGTTACAATGCAGATTATAGTGCAGGTTAGATAGAGTGTGGGTCAGATACAATGCAGGTCAGATACAGTGTGGGTTGGATACAGTGCAGGTCAGATACATTATGAGTTGGATGCAGTGCAAGTCAGATACATTGTGGGTTGGATACAGTGTGGGTTTAATACAGTGTAGGCAACAGACAGTGCAGGTTGGATACAGTATGGGTCAGATACAGGGTGGGTCAGATAAAGTGTGAGTTTGATACAGTACAGGTTTGATACAGTGTAGGTTGGATACAGTGCAGGTTACAGTCAGTGCAGGTCAGATACAGTTTGGGTCAGATACAGTGTGGGTTGGATACAGTGCAGGTCAGATACATTATGGGTTGGATGCAGTGCAAGTCAGAAACATTGTGGGTTGGATACAGTGTGGGTTTAATACAGTGTAGGCAACAGACAGTGCAGGTTGGATACAGTATGGGTCAGATACAGGGTGGGTCAGACAAAGTGTGAGTTTGATACAGTACAGGTTTGATACAGTGTAGGTTGGATACAGTGCAGGTTACAGTCAGTGCAGGTCGGATACAGTTTGGGTCAGATACAGTGTGAGTGGGAAATAGTGTGGAGATACAGAAACTGGAAATAGCCTTGCGTTTTCACTTTCTATGACAGCAGCAGGTTACAAGCATATGGAACACACCCAAAATAGCTCCAAAACTGTATACATAAAACAAAGAAAATTGCTAACAAAACCAGTGTATAGAAAGAACCCAACATTAATGTCTCAATCTGGTATTAAAGAATCACACTCCCTTCTGAAAAATGTACAGTAATTTCCAGATCAGTGGTGTTGCTATCCCTCTCTGATGTAATGACACTTACATTCCTTTTCTCTCCCGAGTGCACATAAAGGTATCTTTCAAAGCAAAGTGTTTCTAATTGACCACACACTTGAGACTTCAAAATAATACAGTCAGTTTGATACAGTGTGGGTTTGATACAGTGTAGGTCGGATACAGTGCAGGTTACAGACAGTGCAGGTCAGATACAGTTTGGGTCAGATACAGTGTGAGTTGGATGCAATGCAGTTTACAGTGCAGGTTGGATACAGTGTGGGTCAAATACAGGGCAGGTCAGATATCTGCACTTACGGCAAACTCAGACCCTATTACAAATGCCCTCTGGTTCACCAATATGAAATCATAACAGGGAACAATGGATGACACCTTTTTATTCATTGTAAGAAAATCTTCAATGTACAGTAAGAAAATCCATTGTTGCAGCTACAGCTAGATTTCCAAGCCTGGCTATATGGTCCTTTCGACTGCTCACCATCTTTAGCCTCCTCCATAAATTAATGATAACCCCTGCAGCAACAATTACTGCCATTTAAATAAGATAGTTATAAAATAGTTTAGATATTAATTCACTGCATTTGCACTTTAGTTGAATTCACTGCAAACTTTCCCAACATTCACATTTTGACAATTCCTACTAATTGCACTTTGTGAAAGTACAGTAATTGTCATAAGTATACCACATTCTGGTTGGGGACTCTCTCTGAGCCTGGTTAATAAGACTATCTCAGTAGACTTGAACATAGTGGCAACTACCAAATGTCTACTGACTAGAGGACCATGCTAAAGTAGTAAAATGTATTTGTGCAGTGCATGTCATTTTCATATAAATTCAGTGCATAGTTGGAGGATAAATGCTGTTTTAAAGAGGACACATATGTACGATACAGTAACCCTTAACAATGATTATCAGAAGATGTCTGCTTAGGTTGTATATAAAATAGCCTCTCTTTTTCCCTTGGTGTATGGAAACTTTTTCACTACCTGGATGATGCTGAATGCGCTTATAGCTACGTACCGAAGCAACTCACGAAAGTACACAAAACCAATAGGATGAAATTGTCTCTTTTGCACTTGACGCAGAACCACAAGGAGGGGGTTCATTTCCTGCAGCATATAGTTACAGGTGATGAAACTTGGGTGCATCATGTGAGTGCGGACCAGTAGCAAGCATCCATGATATGGAAACACGCATCATCCTCACCTTCAAACAAATTCAAAACTCCATCAGCAAAGAAGGTCATGGCGACCGTGCTTTGGGACCACAAAGGCTTGCTTTTTGTTGATTTCCTCACTAAGGGAGATACTGTTGCAGAGGGCAATTTTTCAAAAATGACCTTGGTTGCTGTGAACAGGTGACATATTTCTGCAGGATAGTAACAGGCCACACTCTATCCGCATACATGAGTTGTTGTGGTGCTACCATTGTGAGGCACTGGTCCATCCTCCACACAGCCCTTACCTTGTACCGAGTGATTTCCATCTCTTTGGATCATTGAAGAAGCACCTGTTTGGAAGGCGATTCTAAACTGAAGGTTCAGCAAGCCACCATGTTCTGGCTTCAGGCGCTTGACACTGATTTCTTCTATTCCTAGATCAATGCCTTGGTATACTGTTGTTAGACAAGTATTGGGACATGCGCGATGTAGGCGCATGGCAAAAAACAGGGGTGTGGCTTCATGGGGAAGGGGCGCGGTCACAGTTATGCCCCCTGTAGCTGTGCTCTCAGTAGTTGTGCCCCCAGTACAGTGCCCCCTGTAGCTGTGCCCTCAGTAGTTGTGCCCCCAATACTGTGCCCTCAGTAGTTGTACCCCCAGTACTGTGCCCCCTGTAGCTGTGCCCTCAGTAGTTGTGCCCCAATACTGTGCCCCCTGTAGCTGTGCCGCTAGTAGCGCTGCTTACCAAAAATAAAAAATCCCCCGCTCCTGCTTCCCGACCGCTGCTGCCCCCCGTCTCTAGCTGCCAGCGCCGCTCCTCGGATCTATGGGAGAGACCTCATGACGTCTCTCCCATAGCACCGCACAGACACTAGAGGTCAATTATGACCTCTAGCGTCTCTGGCCACTCCCACAATGCTGTGCAGTGCACAATGACATCATCACACACGGCACGGCACTGGCACCAGTAGCGGATCTTGCCACAGCAGTGGCGGCCTCGAGACGGCGGCGCCCCGGGCAAATATCCTGCTTGCCCGTGGCAAGATCCGCTACTGTTGGTGCAGTAACTTACATTGCACTGGTTTAAAATTTTACATTTGTGATGGACTTGCATGTTGCTCAAAAGTTGAGTAATTGTTTTCCCTGTATGTGGGTGAAAAAGCTGTAAAATATTTGTGACTAGAGTTTAGCAAAATGTTGATGTTTTACAGTCAGAGTAAAGTGTAGAAGCTGCACAGTAGCAATTCATCACAGCAGCAGCAAAGTCTTCCTGGGCAGGATGGCATGTGTCTGCAGTGCGAAACCGTTCCATGCTAAGGAAGAGGCATGAATTTAAAGGGTAACCATTACATGATAACAGGGAGGCTTTAAGGAAATACGCAACATGCATCATAATAGAGGGACAGCACAAGCACAGGATTTGTTGAAGCGCAAGGAGTCATCACATTTTTTTTTCTTTGGCTACAATATGTTTGAGAATAAAATCTATCATTTTAGGAATTTGTGAGATTATTGGGGCAATTTGTTCATTATAAATATCCACATGCTTCCAAAAATATGTAATTTAAATCGGGATTAGTGTGTCCCATATAAATTTAACTCGCAATCCAATTGTATTTGTTAGCGAAAGAAGGGTCTTATTCAGGTTGCATTACAAACGCGATGAGACCACAATTTTGGAGATCAGGTTGCAGTGCACAAGCGCAGGTCCCGTCCTGCGTGTGCGCACGCAGTTAAAGCTGTTGGGTCGCATTAACTGTGATTGCCTCTGCCCGATAGACAAGCAGAGGCATTCATGGGGCAGGTGGGGGGCGGCGGCGGACTTCTGTGGGTGCAGTATGTAAAAAAAGAGGGCAGGTCAGCTGCATTTTCAGGGCGACTGCGTGACACCACGTGAAGCCGCTCCGAATGAAAACAGGGCGAGCCCGACTCCTGACGTTGCAGCCTGGCTCCGCCGGCAGGAGGCTTCCCCAGTTTCTGCGACTGCGCAATATTTACAGCGTGATCTCAAATAGTGTGCGGTCGCAGTTGGTGGGTGGCAGTTAGCATGCTGGGTGGCCTTGCTCTGCATGTGAAAGAACAGATTGCAAATTACGCTTTTTAGCAGAATTTGCAATCCATACTGAATATGGTTTCATAGACGCTTAGACGCCATCTGACGTATTCAGAGACGCTAGTAAATCAAAAAAGTAAGCATTTAGTCAAAACCATGTGCACTGCAGATGGGGCAGATGTAACATGTGCAGAGAGAGTTTTATTTGGGTGGGGTGTGTTCAAGCAGAAATCTAAATTGCAGTGTACAAATAAAGCAGCCAGTATTTACCCTGCACAGAAACAATATAACCCACCCAAATCTAACTCTCTCTCAACATGTTACATCTACCCCACCTGCACTGCAATATGGTTTTTCCCAACTCTGAAATTCCCGACAAGTCTGGATACAGTTACAATAGTACAATAATGTCACTAGAAATCAAAAAGTAGAAAAAAAAAATCTTGCAAATCACACAGTGGTAAGCTGAGTCTTTTCACATCTCCATATTGAAACGTATATTTACATTTTATACCATTAGCTCACTACTGATAATTTATACAATATCATTAATGTAATATGGCAAATAAATTGGTCATGAACATTTTTTTAGTCACCTTTTTATAAAACTGTCAGCTGTGTAATTACTAGGATGGAGATATTTTCTGCCTCACTACTTATGTGTGCACTTCATGATGTGATAATGGAATCATTCAGGATGGCACATTACAGACCAGGATTCTACAAACAATGGAACAGTCATGTATTCTGCCACCTCACAGCTAGTGGACTGGTGCGTGCTACACATTATGTAAACACACATTGCTGTTTTCTCTAACCATATATGAGTTCAGTACCAATCCATCTGCTAGCTGCAATTTGTAAACTCTTAATCTGGAGGCACACTTGAGTGACGTGTACTCAGCGGTTCTGTCACCCCCAAAGGGCCGGGTACACTTTGAGCAATATAAATGTTCCATCACTGGGGGTCATTCCGAGTTGTTCGCTCGTTGACGATTTTCGCAACGGAGCGATTAAGGTAAAAATGCGCATGCAAGTATTTTAGCACAAAACTTAGTAGATTTACTCACGTCCGAATGAAGAATTTTCGTCATTGAAGTGATTGGAGTGTGATTGACAGGAAGTGGGTGTTTCTGGGCGGAAACTGGCCATTTTCTGGGAGTGTGCGGAAAAACGCAGGCGTGCCAGGGAAAAACGCGGGAGTGTCTGGAGAAACGGGGGAGTGGCTGGCCGAACGCTGGGCGTGTGTGTGACGTCAAACCAGGAACGAAACGGGCTGAGCTGATCGCAGTGTAGGAGTAAGTCTCGAGCTACTCAGAAACTATTAAGAATTATTTATTCGCAATTCTGCTACTCTTTCGTTCGCTATTCTGCTAAGCTAAGATACACTCCCAGAGGGCGGCGGCCTAGCGTGTGCAATGCTGCTAAAAGCAGCTAGCGAGCGAACAACTCGGAATGAGGGCCACTGTTCCAACTTTCATTAGCATACATGATATCGCTAGCGATATCGTCAGGTTCACACAATACACACTGGCTGATATGCACCAAATTGAGCAAATATGTTGGTCTGATCTGCTGGATAAAGCAACAGGTCACTCAGTGTGTACTCAGAATAAGGGTGCAACATTTTTTTATCAATGTATCATATTTACTATTCACAGGTCGCATTCAATTTTTGTAAGATAATGTTTTTTACATTCTCTTATATTTTGAAGAGAAAATGACGACAAGGGCCTGATTCATACTTGCAAGCAAATCAGCTGCAAGAAGCACATTGATTGCTTTAAAGTGTATGAGGATATTTGTTTGCATTCAGAGTTGGCCTCATCTATACAGCTACACTGCTCCTATCCAGCCGCTATAGAAAGTAGCTGTCAGATGCTGTTGAGATGTGTATGACTCATCTGTAGTTGCGCTAAGTTGCATATGCTCGGCTGGGAAACAAGCACAGTGAGAAAAACTGCAGGATCCATCCACAAAACGGACTTGTGTGCACTAGAACATAAATGTTTATTTTATATATGTAAGATTACATAAGCAGGACTGGTTTATAAGTATGCTTGACTGCTTGTGACTCTCCCATTGTTGCAAAACTACAAGCCTAGTCACATTCACATTTTCCTATAGTCTGACTCGCTAGGGATGTTGTTCCCACAGATTTTCAAGGATCCATAGATAGGGAACTGGTTACATTTATTTAAAAATCCATGTTTATTAATAATCATGAACAGAATAATGTTGAACTCTGTGTCATTATTATCATAATCCAGCCTTTAGCAACCTGAGATGCTTCTGTAATTACTGTATACTGATTTATCCATTAAAATTCCTTTTTGGCAACAAGGTCATATCAGCGTATTTAACTTTGTATATAACAACTGCTATGTGAATATGTTTATATCCTATTTTCTTCTAAAGAAGCAACTTTAGGCTTATTTTTATAGTCATTACATGTACAGTAAACAAACGCAAAGGATATTATGGATAAAACATTTTTAAGGGGAAATATTTATGAGTCAGAAATATGAAATTAAAATTATGTTGCTTTAATTTGAATTTTACTGTTTTGGGAATTATTGTGTATACTTCCTTCTGCATATAATGCTTCCCTTTGAATTAGACTTCTTTTATACTATCCATATATTTCTAAGATAAATCAGAAGTTTGTCTCCATCTGTTGAGACTACAGACAGCACCAGTGGTACCTAATTCTTAAGTATTCTGCTTGTAAGCTCCCAGATGTATCAAACACACACTAAACATCACTAGAAAGCCTTCAGAGTCTTGTCAGAATCTTTCTTTGTGCTTGAAATACTATAATTTGTATTAAATTATTCTGGTTTATAAAAGCCCAAGCTATCTGAGCAAAGAAATATGTGGCTTTAATGTTCTAAATTACAGCAGTTGGTTGTCAGAGGCATTAATTAGATAAATGAAAAATTTAGATACTATAATATAATAACAGGCTGTTTCAGGTATGATTTGATTAATTATTGGTCACTATAAAAAAAATTCTTAAAATGGCATTATAGTTTCTTAAACCATTGATATACTGTATAACTATACAAGATAAATCAGTAATCCAGCACTGAGCATTAATGGAGCGTTCTCTGTCACACAGTGTATCAAACGCATTATTTAACATATGTTTCTCAGAGAAATATATCTTTGTTCAGTTCAATGCATGTTTGAATTATCAGAAAATTTAATTAATATACATAAGAGCAAATGGTCACATAATTACACACAATGCTATCACATTGATGCACCAAACCAAGCACAGGATATCCATGCAGGAGATCCACAGAGGGGTTTCCATTTTTTGCTTTTCATAAAAATGAAAGTGTTTTATGTTGATTAGGTGAAGACAGTCCTAATGGCGATGTTGACCATATTGACATTCAACATGTAGACAGTGGTGAAATAGAAACATGTTAGAATGTGACATGTTGTCCCTGGTGACCCGCGGTGACTTATCTACTCCTCATGACTGCAGTGACGGCATCTGGGTCCCGCTGGTCATGTAGCTGTGACTTCCGAGTCAGACCTCTGAACCCCTGGCAATCAGGTGAGTATTTCTCCCCTATCCTTAGCTACCCCTAACCCTCATTTCAGTGCCTATCTCTAACCCCCCCCCCACACACACACACACACACCTGCCACCACGTGCAGCCTAACAATAACCTCCACCCGCAGACTAACCCTAATGTCGACATTGACCAATTAGAGAATGTCGACATCTTGCCTATAGACATTTTGACAATGTCGCAGTCATAACTCTCAACATTGTGGTATTGACATTATGAATGTCATTGTTGACTTTTTGAATACATTTCATTTTATGTACAGTACCTGCATAGAGAAAACACCAATATAAACACATGATGGTTACATATAGTAAAATAATATAAAGTTACAACTTCCAAAATGCAATATATTTTCTCCCTAAAAGGGAAGGGAAGAAAAGAAAGGCTAGTGTACTTCATCATACAGATGATGTTTCTCTACAAATACAAATGGAGCCAAGCTAGGCGTGGGACCGCCTTTGACTAGGGGCGCTCGCCCGGGCATGCCTAACGCGAAGGCATCTCCGGCCGGGCATGCACGCCCACAACAGAGACACGCCACATTCACTGGAATGGAGAGCATCTCCGTCTGGGCAGGCGCATGCGCCCGGACAGAGATGCTCAGAATAGGAGTGTCTCTGTGCACTCCCAGCATGACTAGGCGGACGGATTGCCTAGTCACACCAGAAGTGCATGCATGCGATGAAGCCGCCTCAGATGAGTGCGGCTCCATCCATACCTTCAGATGGAGCCACGCAGCTATATTGCAGGCGGAGGCAAGCGGCGTGCCTAGGCGCGCCTTCGCCTTGTTCTGCCTCCGAGTGTACACAGACGCTCCCATTCAAAGTGAATGGGGCGAGTGAGCATCTTCGACGCACGCACGCACTGTTCGTTCCCTGTAGTCCGTCTAGTCGGGCGCGCCCAGGCACAGATGGAGCCAAAATTATTGTGGCTCCATCTGTATAAAAAGGGAAAAACCAGAGATTCAAACAGTGAATGAAACTCAGAATACAAATATCCCAGTTAAAGCAATGTAAAACATGAAATTGGTTCCTAACTTTTAGTTTTGCTGCTATTGTGAAGTATGGGGAACACGTCTTTTCCATTTCTTTACTATTCATCAGAATTGGAATTTTAAATTTTGCTAATATTTAGCTTGGAAATTAATGTCATAAAATCTCATGATTTGGGTTATGAAACAGTACCCTACTGTATGTTGGTTATTTAGAGAGATATGAAGATCTACCGCAGCAAGATATGCGCCTATCTACTCACATGCTGGGGGTCGCCCAGCAATGTGGTCGCAATTTAATTGCAAACTCATTGATTTGAGGTTGATTCCTCGCTGCACAGCCTGGATGCGATGGCAGGAGGTCCAACTATATTTCTTTTTCTCGGAGCAGCTGCATGTGACATCACACAGCTGCCCTAAAAACTGTCCGGACACACCTGCGTTATCCACTAAATGCAGCACCGCCGCCTGAAGCCCGCAGCTGTCAATCACAATGCGATCACATCTTTCCGGGATGTGATCAAAAGGTGACATTCGCGCACCCTCACTAATGCCAGTGTGTGTGCGCAGACGGATGGACTCGGCCGCTGCATGTGAATGCTGTGTTCATCTCTGAATAGCCCCCTATGTGTAATGCCAATACGTACCATGTAGTAGGAGATTCACTAAGGGGAGATCCAATTAGCCCCGATGCAGCAGAGCTCCTCTCCCCGATGCCGGCACTTATCGGGGATTATGCTTTGGGTGCCTCAGGCACCGTAAGCATTATCTTCTGTAAGTGGCCTGCAGGAGTCATGAAAACACATGGGATCAGGGACTTATCTTCAATCCAATGTGTTTTTGAGTGAACATGATATCCAGCTGTTTTGATCATCCAAAATGGCATCAGGGCTACATGGGTACCCCCCTAAGTATAATTTATGAGGCAGTAAAAGCTTCCTAATATCATGGGGCTGGTGCAGAGTGGAAGGCAAGTCGGCAGTATTTGCTTCCTAATTGCATGCACGGAACTAACTGTCATTTTTGAACATATGCAGATTTGTTTGCATGTCTGCAGGTGAACTGCCTGTATCCATATACTTGGTTATATAACATCATCTGTATCGCTGAGCATGCATACCAGCGCTATTACTGGTGCAAAATATCAGTCTGAAACAGATATACTATAATTATGCGCACACTCAACTCTGCAAAACCCGGTGTTGCATTGGCACGCCCTCACTGAACATTTCCTAGTGGACATAAGTATGTAGTTTACAGCCTAGTTCCACTCTTTTATGTGCAAGTGGAGATGCAACTTGTACAAATCTGCACAACCTGGACTAGTGAGTGCCCGGCTCTATAGCATGTGCAATTCGTAACTTATTGTACATCTGCAAAACTAACATGTGACACTGTTTTAGTCTCCATGTTAATATTCTTGCACAAATGTACGTGAATAAGATGATGGCATCTATGGGGTAGTGAAAAAGTTGTAATGCTGAATGGACCGTTAGCTTCAGGAAAACTCTGCTGATTGTGACGATCTGTGTGGAATGTGACCTAGGTAAAGTCATGTGTTACACCCCCCCACCCCATGCAAAATGTGATAGTGTATTGAGGCGGAGATATGTGATAATAAAGTAGTGAAAAAGGCTCATTTTGTTGCAATTTATGGCTCTCCCATTATCCCGATATAATATTATGATGGAAAGGAAAGAATAGCCTACAGTACACCAGCATACTTTGCTTTCAGAACAAAGAAAAGTTGCAGAAGGTACAAAAACAGGCCAGGAATAGGCAGGTGCTGTAACATGTCACCAAAAATGTAGGCACAGTAGGAACCAGATAACATCTATTTGTACTGTGCATCTAATATTTGCAATCCTTATTTGAAATACAAATCCTTACTGAACTGATAGGAACCAACACAACAACAAAGGGCCTGATTCACAGATGCACACAATAGTGATTGCATGTTCCACAAAAGAGTGTGTACCCTCAAACACATGCAAAGTAAAATTAGTATATTATAGAGATCGGCACTGGACAACACAAATTCCCGCACAGTCTAGTCCTTTCAGCGAACACAGGATGCATACACAGACGTATTCTAACACCACTAGCACCACCACCATCAAAATAGAACCCCACCAGATTCTTCATTTACTGTCTGCATACATTGGTATTTATCTTCTGACACTTGCAATGACTATAAGTTGGCTTTGTTCTATTGCCCATTTAAGTGAACCAATTAATGGCCTTAATAAATACAGAAAAGCAATCATTGCCTACACATCCATGCACTTAACTGCTTAATTACTATGCATCATTACTAAACATTTATTCCACTAATCCATGTGCACAGACACTGTAATAGTGACTGTTTCTGTAATTGTTAAATGTCATACTTTTATAAAGTGTCAGTACATATTGTTTGTAAATAATCTTGTCAATGTTCTTAAAAACATGGTTGTATAGTAAATATTTAAAAAAAAACTATCAATCAAATTATTATTTAACATGTAGAAGACTAATAATTTAATGCTTTGCAATAGTATAGGGGCTAAAAGTGTTAAATAGATGAGATATAGCAATTTAATTGCTACCTCTGCTACCTCTCATCTACTGTATATAATACTCTTGGCACCTATGCCTCTTATTAATGTAACACTTATTAACATTTACATTGCTACTTCTCACTAGTGGGATGTCTTGGGGTGGTTGGGTTAGGCTGGCCCGGGGGTACTGTGTTCTGAAACTGAACCTTAAAAATGTTAGGGACCCACCTGATAAGGTCACATGGTCACTGTAGCTGGGCCCATATTTTTTGGCCAAAAATGATGCTATGAACCTTGATTTTACTCTTAGTTAAAAAGCAGAGTTTATTTTAGTTGTTCTGATTGCCAGTGTTCTTGATGTTTGGAGTGTGCACCTGCATCTTTCCTTTTTTTTCTGTTCAAAACTACATGCCACAGGCTGTGTTTGAAAAATGACAGTTAGGAGCCGATTGGTTGGTACTTTAGCTCCAGCAACTTTATCTTCATCCAAGGCTTAGTAAATAGACCCCTTAATCACTTGTCCAGGCTTAATAAATCTGCCCCACAGTCTCTAACTCTGTATACAAAGTGCTACAATGTAGCAGGCACAGCTTTTTTTCAAAACAAGTTCTGTTGTGTTCCGTATACAGACTCAGCCACACAATATACAGGTGTCATATATCAAATTAATCAGCAGTCTCCTTGTGCATAATACCATAGTTGCATTACATTGTGACCAAGATGCATTTTCATAAAAAAGATGCACAAAGTTAGCAGAGTTGCATGGGACCTGGAGGCTCACTCACACCAGGCAGTGATACATAGCATATTGATACTACTGTAGATATACAGCATGAGGACACATCTGTATATGTGCTACACCAGAAAAACCATGACCACTTCACTGTTTATATGGAATTTGTCAAACTAAACAAAATAAACTTGTACCATGGGTGACAAGGGAGGTAATTTTCTCCTGTTAATGTAAATTTGCATATTTAACAAAAAAACACACAAAATCAAAGAATACATAAAAAAACAAGTCTCAATATATTTACCGAACAACCATGCATCTCTACCTTGCCTCTCAGATCATTTCAACAGATACTTCATTGCCGGATGACTTCTGAATCATAGGTGCTGTGTGAAAGTTGGCATAATGTGATAGAACCTGGAGGGAGGCACCTCAAACTGCCATAACATTAATAGAGAAAAACTGCTTCCTATTATGGTATACTGTTTGTGGTAATTTTGTCCTGGTGGAATAAGGATATATGGGTGCATTCCACAACTTCTTGAATGTGTTGGAAGCCAGCTATAGCCATAAACTGCTGCCGCAACACAGCAATAGCCATAAACTGCTGCTTCAACACAGCTAAAGACTCCTCATCCAAAGGTATGTGTATAAACTGGCTGAGGCAAGCTAGGAAACACAAAGCAACGTGCTTCAGCCTAATTGGTGCTCCTAAGGTTGAAATGCCAGGAAGGCTGAAAAAAGTGTTACACAATCACTGTGTCAGTGGTGGGATTGCTAGATGAATGTCAATTGTAGACTCCAGGTCAATCTCCACTATGTAGAGAGCCTCCAGGATGACATTAGATTGAAGAATAAATCTATGTGCCACCTCATCATCAGACATTCAAAATAAGGAAACACATGTGCAGTAGATATGTTCCCTTGGCCGCCAATGTTGCCCTTATTGTCTCTGGGGATGAGAAGAAGGGTAGGGATTACTCTGATTCCCTGTATAGGCCACAGACAATGAATTCTGTTTAAGGGAAGTAACAAAAAATATATAATTAAATATGAAAATACATTATACACAGATAGATATGACACATATTAGCATACTATATAACCAGTTAACTACCAGGGAAAGGTCAGTCATGTTTTCAAAACTGTTCCCAAAGCAAGAAAATAATTAGTGATATTTCACACATTTGTCAAACACAAAAGACATGTTTACAAATTGACACCACAACATTGAGTTAAAAGAAAAAATAACTTTGGCAAGCATATGAATTATGCTTCTCAGGAAATGTTTCAGAACCCTGATTGTGCTAACCAATGTAAAATACTGTACATAAACACACACACACACACACACACACACACACACACACACACACACACACACACACACACACTTACCTCCTTTACTAACATCAATGATATGCAAAAATAAAATTTAAACACCAACTGAAATGTTTAGCAACTGCTGTAAATAATTTAGAAAAGTGTCCTGAAAACTTGGACTGTCCACAAAGTGCAATATGTAACAAAAAAAAGACAGACACACACACACACTTACAGATGTAGTCACGATAATCATGGCTCTGACTGTGCATTGGCGTTCCCGCCCAGGTGTGCCTATCGCCATGTCTGGTGCACGCGTCCATGTGCCCACGCGCCCCATTCACTAAAATGGGAGCATCTCTGTGAGCTCCCAGCATGACTAGGCGGACGGATCGCCTAGTCACGTCGGGAATGTGTGCGGCTCCCTCTGTATCATCTAATAACCAACCTCTGGAAGTGAAATTAATAAGTGTCCTGAAAAACCTGGACTGCCCATACACTGCTATGTGGCACACACTTACCTTTACACTACAAAAAAGTAAAATATCCAAAAGAAAAAGTCCAAATGAATATTTTAGCAAACACTGTAAGGAATAAATAGAGAGAAACAAAAACCTGCTCTGCAAACACATTAGAGTTATTTAAAGTAGAGATGAGCAGTTTGGAGAACCTTGAACCCCCAACTTCTAGTTTCTAAGTCAATCTGTGCCCCGGCTCAGATTTTCCCACCAGACTTTGGGGTCTATTTACTAAGCCTTGGATGGAGATAAATTCGACGACGATAAAGTACCAGCCAACCAGCTCCTGTCATTTTTCAAACCCAGCCTGTGAAATGTCAGTTAGGAGGTGATTGGCTGGTACTTTATCTCCTCTGACTTTATCTCCATCCAAGACTTAGTAAATAGACCCTTTAGATTTCAAATCAAGGCTAAACATCATCCTCCCAGTATCGGATTCCCATGGGTTTGGGATTCCATAAATGGACCCCGCATTAGTAAACTTGCATCATTTCACTCCAGTCATGCTGCAGGATGCTGTGCTGTGCTCTGCTGAGTCTATCCACAAGTTGCTGTGCTGTATCCATGTACAAGTGCCTGTGTTGAGTCCATTCTGTGGGTGTGCTGTGCAGTGCCGTAACTAGGCATTTTAGCGCTGTGTGCAAGAAACGGCGTTGGTGCCCCCCCATGCAAGACAGGGGCAGTGCTCGCTGTAGGCGCGCAAAAATATATAGGGGCATGGCTTTGCAGGAAGGGGAGTGGCCACAAAATAATGACAATTCATACTAGGATGCACAGTAGTCTCCATTATTCAAATTACGCTGCACAGTAGCGCCACTACACCAGGTAGAGCCCCTCCTCACGGCAGACAGTCCCCCTTTTTACACATTACGGCAGACAGCTTCCCCCTTTTTACACATTACGGCAGACAGCGTCCCCTTTTTACACATTACGGCAGACAGTCCCCCTTTTTACACATTACGGCAGACAGCTTCACCCTTTTTACACATTACGGCAGACAGCGTCCCCTTTTTTTCACACATTACGGCATACAGCATCCCCCTTTTTACACATTACGGTAGACAGCGTCCCCTTTTTACACATTACGGCAGACAGCGTCCCCTTTTTTACACATTACGGCAGCCAGTCCCCCTTTTTACACATTACGGCAGACAGCATCCACTTATTACACATTACGGCAGACAGCGTCCCCCTTTTTACACATTATGGCAGACAGTGTCCCCTTTTTACGCAATACGGCAGACAGTGCCCCCTTTTTACACATTACGGCAGAGAGCATCCCCCTTTTTACACATTACGACAGCCAGTCCCCCTTTTTACACATTGCGGCAGACAGAATAGAAAGCGAGATATATAGATAGAGAGAGAGAGAGATAGACAGACAGATAGACAGATAGATAGATACTTACCATCTCTCCCCGCTGGAAGTCAGGCTCCTCGTGCTGGCAGATCCCAGGCAGACGCAGGCGAGAAGGAGGAGGAGGGAGTGGGACTGGAGTCGCAGCAGCGCTATGTAATTGGTAGAGGTGCCGCTGCAGCAGTCCCCTCTCCTTCCGCATTGGCTGACCGCCGCTGTGAATGCTGGGATGAGGGAAGCGCATCCCAGCATTCACAGTAGCGCCGGCAGTCAATGTGGAAGGAGAGGGGACTGCTGCAGTGGCGCCACTACCAATTGCATAGCGCTGCTGCGGCTCCAGTCCCCCTCCCTACTCATCCTCCCCTGCCTCCGGCACTGCTGCTCTCCTCCCCTGCCTCTGGCTTCAGCGCAGCGCACACAGCAGAGGTGGCTTGTAATGAGTCAAATTGACTCATTACAAGCCGCTGCCCATTGCGCCCCCAGGGCAACTGCGCTGTGTGCCAGGCACACCTGGCACACACATAGTTACGGCGCTGGTGCTGTGTCCATCCATAAGTGGCTGTGCTGCATTCATTAAGTGGCTGTGCTGTCTCCATCAACAAGTGACTGTGTTGTGTCCATCCACAAGTGGCTGTGCTGTGTCCATTAAGTGGCTTTGCTGTGTCCATTTAGTGGCTGTGCAGTGTTCATTCACAAGTGCCTGTGCTGTGTCCATCAATTGGCATGCTTTGTCCAGTAAGTGGCTGTGTTGTGTCCATCCACAAGTGGCTGTGATGTGTCCATTCACAAGTGTTGTGTCCAAAGCTTGTGGATGGACAGTATATTATATAATTTGTTTGTGCTGTTCTGTGCACTGCACCCAATATGCTGTACCCCAGTGCACATTTGTTCACTTCACATACACATAGTAGTGGTCACACAGCGTGAGCCAAGCTGTGAGTTAAAAAACATAGCATCAATAAAAAAATAAAAACACATATTGTATAAATTGTACTGTTCTGTGCACTGTATCCCAGTATGCTGTACCCCAGTCCACTTTGTTCACTTCATGTACATATAAAAGCAGTCTGACTCCATGCAGTGTGAGCCGAGCTGTGAGTTAAAAAAATAAAAAGAATAATTAAAAAAAATTGTTGTATCATTGGTTTTTACTATTTGGTGCACTGTATCCCAGTAAGCTGTTCCTCAGCTCTTCCTCATTTAAGAGGCATTCTACAAGCTGCACAGCACCATAAGCATTTCTATAATCGGCGCAGAGGGGCCCAATACACAACACACCCTGTACCCATGTTTAAATACCTCTCTAGAGTCACTATTTCACACTGCAGCACAAATCACTGATAAAATTGTGCTGCGGCCATATTCCCAGAGGTTTGCATGTACACAATAGAGAAGTCTTTAGGAATAAGATATAGGCTACTATGTTCCAGAGGCGGATTTAGACCTCATGGGGCCCTATGCAAGACACCAATTTGGGGCCCCCTTACTCAAACAATCCATAGCACTGTAACCTGTTGTCACCGCTGAGAAATGGGAGAGAGAGGAGAGGGGCAGTCTAGCGCTGGACAAACCAATAGGCGGCGGGGGGGGGGGGGGGGGTTCCAGGTTTTTCCCTTTTCCAAAATAGTCACATATTATTTATTTATACAGGAACTCTGTATTTTCCACACAGGGCACAAAGCAGGCGTATACTACACACACCTGCAGCCCTGGACGTACACAATCTGTGCCAGTGACTGGTCATCTACACAACAGCAAACCTTCATAACACGTCTATAATGTGGGAGGAGTGCAGGGATCCCCAGTACCTGTGCAGCAGCCTATAGGGAGGGTGACCCTGCATCAGCAGTGTGTGGATGGGTGCAGCAGCAGAATGACAAAAGACACAGTAAATTTACACTGTCATCCCAGCCAGTATTGGGTACACAAATGCCAGTGCCTGTTCCCTACACTCTCACACACAGCAGGCAGAGTGTCAAGCAGGGCGGCAGATATGGAGTGGTAAGCCCATCACAAAGGATTTCCTCCCCCAGTGTTAGTCCAAATCACAGTGCAGGGACACATTACAGGGAAGTAGGGAGGTGGCAGGTCACACTGGAGAGGGGGAAGTTGGCAGGTGCTCCTGGGACTCCAGTCTGCACTCTCTCTTCCCGGCCAGAGGAGAGACCCAGACAGCTGTACTATCGTGAGACAAGTCACATAGAATTTGGCATATAAGAACCATTTGGCCCATCTAATCTGCCCATGTACACGTACACACTAGAGACATTAACTTACCAGCATATTTTTGGAAAATGGGAGAAAACTGGAATGGCCAGAGGAAACCCACATATTTAAGAGGATAATATACAAACTCCACAAAGTAAGGGCCATGGTGGGAATCAAACACATGACCTCAATGCTAGCCATTATACCATTCATGCTAAAGGGAGTATGCAAGTCACTTAATTCAATGGACACTAATGTACTGCGCACCAATACTGTACATGATAATACTGTAGCTTCAAGTTACTTCTGCAGAACCGTGGCCTTCCCTTTTGTGATGACATTTTTAGAAGTATATCAGGAATTTTTAGTACATATGTGAATGCAATGACCTCACCTCAGGCAACCTGGAGGAGACTGGCATCACATAGGGGTATTTATAACAGCATGTAGGAATTTATATATGGAAGCAAAAAAAAGTATATATTTATATTATATATATATATATATATATATATATATATATATATTTATATATATAAATACAAAAAAGGTCCAGCGCCACATGTGACGGCAAAGAGTCCTACGCAAAAAGTCAAAACTTTGACAAAAAACACTCCCTGATGAAGGGTGTCAGCCAATTCCTAGAGTTTCAGCATTGGTGAGATGCTTTAGGGTTTTGGATATATTGTAGAGTACTAGGGGTTCGGCGACCAACGGTGTTTTTACAAACTTATACTTATAGGAAGACGCAATAGATTATAAAAATATGTATATATAGATTGAACAGTAAAAAGAGATTTCTTTTGGGGCGTTAAAAAATTACAAATTTATTTTAAGGACAGACAATGGTATATATATATATATATATAAAAACATAAAAAATTGTATAAAAAACATAAACATATATCTTTGTAGGAATTTATATAAAAATATCTACAAGGTGGGACTATGCAGTGTAGGTATACAAAATAAAAGTAGAGAAGGCTAAAAATATGTATACACCTACATAAAACAGGAGGATAATTGCTTCTTTAAAAAATCTTTTACCAATGCTAATTGGTTAATACGAAAATAGATTGCAGGTCGGTGATACACTATAAACTATATATCACAGAGCATTAAAAGGTATCATAGATTTATAAAGATAGCTTATCTTAGTAAGGAGGGTCAAGACAGGAGTGTCCAACGCGTTTCGTCAGTCTGACTTCATCATATAAAAAATATTTAAAGGGCAACTGGGAACACATCCTTATGATACAGATAACAGGGGATAGTCAATTGTTTGA
The DNA here is from genome assembly GCF_028390025.1 of Pseudophryne corroboree. Classification (NCBI taxonomy): domain Eukaryota; kingdom Metazoa; phylum Chordata; class Amphibia; order Anura; family Myobatrachidae; genus Pseudophryne; species Pseudophryne corroboree. Next base: position 390,770,806 of record NC_086444.1, on the reverse strand, counting down.
AAAGTCGGTTGGGTGTCTGTTTTTTCCTGTCTATTAGATAGGAAAAAACAGACACCCAACTGACTTTTCAAACAATTGAATGCCTAACTCAGACCTGATCGTAGATGTGCTAAATTTAGCACATGTACGATCAGACTTCAGGCATGCGGGGGGAACGCCCACCACAGGGCTATTCCACCCCACATGTCAGGCCCGACCCCCCCTTCCCGGACAAGTACAAATGCATCACAGAGCGGCAATGCTTTTGTACTGGAAGAGTACATCATGTATATGATGTAACTATCTTATCAAAAAAGAACCTAATACTATGGTGCAAAAGATCACAATTACAATGTTAAAAAACTCAATTTAATACACATAAGGAAAATTACATTACATATCAAAATTTAATAACAAAAAAATAAAATAATAACTAATGTCAAATAAAAGCTACAAGTCTGTTACTTTAAATCGATTAGATTAAAAAGGAATAAAAAGATCACCTCTGCAGAATGTGTCTAATAATTTTGTCTTGTCGGTGTGTAGCAGGTAATAAATGGTTATATTTGATGTGTTTAAGAGTATCCAATACCCTCCAACTGTACCTTTTTAGCAGGCACAGTAACAGTACCTTTTTTTATGGCCTGTACTGATTTTTGGCTCTACAATCTTCCATTGAAAGTATAGGGAAAAGGGTGTGGTCACGCCCCCTTTACCCGTGACCATGCCCCCATTCCTTATTTGTACCGATTTTTATGTGTAAAATGTTGGAGTTTATGGTATCCACACCCCCACTTCACTTACACACAGAGGCAGAGGACAGTGCGGCCGGCTGTTGGGGCGCTTCCTCCAGCATGTTGGGGGTGATGATCACACTGCTGCTGCTGCCAATGCTGTCGGGCTTCTCTTCCTCCAGTGACGGCTCCAGGCTGCCGAGTACTATAGCACCTCCGATCCTCCTCCTAATCTGCGGGCTTGGCTGGAGGGGACACAGAGAAGGTGAAGTAATAGGAAAACTGTCTGGCTTCCCAGGTCAGAGTCAGCAAGTTGCATTGATCGGTCTACCGCGCCACCCGGGAACATCCTGGCCGGTGTGGTCATGCAGCAGACGGGAACCAGAAAGTGAGCGGGATCACGTGGGATATACAGCACGCTACAGCCTCAGTAAAGGAGAACATAGTTCCCCTCGGCAGCAGCTGACCCATGCTTCTGCCTCTCTGTGGGCCCCCTGCAACAACCCGGGCTCTACGCAGCCGCCTATTTTGCCTACCAGTAAATCCGCTACTGCTATGTTTATGTCAGAGTCTACTGTACTGCAAAGAGGATGGCTCCTGCACAGATTTTGCCCATGGGCCCCCTCCTCTATTACAGTGCCCCCCTCTCTTACATGGGTCCCCTCCTCTCTTACAGTGCCAACAGTTCCTACTGTTGCTGCAGCTGCTATTTACAGCATGCAAAACTTTTTCCACAATGCTCTTTGAGGCTCATTTACGCATTAAGAGGGGGAAAAATCTGATTGCGCTGACTTGTAAATAATATGATATAGTATATGCATGTTGATATACTGTAGATATAAGCGGCCTCTCTTTACATACAAAAACAATATTTAAAAGAAAACATATAATAACACCCACTAGTGTATTTATAATGGGTGCAGTGTGTGTGGTGCACACGAGCCACTGGGTCCAGGGGGGCCTACACCCCTGCACCCATTTCTCAGTACTTATCCCCCGAAGTCCCATGTCGGCAGCGCTGCAGAAATCACCAGGAAAATGAAGATGCTGCCATTTTCCTGGTGTTTCACACATGTACAGTAAGAAAATCACTGGGTAATGGGTGCCATGCCATTTTCCAAGATACCTACGCATGCACACTAGACTCTGGAGCAGCGCTAGGGTCGGCTATAGAGGATGCCTGCTCTCTTGAAGTGTCCATGATAGCAACAGTATTAAAACATAGAAAACAAGGCTGCAGAGGGAAGGCTGCAACCTCTAGAAGCCAGACAGGGCTGTTGTAATAGCAGAGGAGTGGCTTCCCAGCCTTTACTGGCAGACCCAGGGGGAGAAAACTGCTCTGGTTGTGATTAGCAGGGAGTGCTTCAAATGTTACTCCTAGGTACTTTACGGGCCAGCAAACAGAAAAGGGTGTTCTCCCCCCCCCCCCCCGGTACCCCCCCCCAGCACACTGACTAATACCTGTAACAGTACTTGAACCCAGGGCTGTAACTAGGTGTGTGCCAGAAGTGTCCAGCACACAGCGCATCTGCAGTGTGGGTGCAGTACCAACAGAAACACTATAGTTATGGGCCACAATGTGTTTCCGCAGGGTATGGCCGGGCAGTGCTGTACAGCGGGTGCACTCTGTGTTCCTCTTCCCATGCCTTCCCTCTACTGCCTGACCACCCTCTCCCTCTTCCGAGTGAAGGTTACAGTGAGCCACGGGCAGCAATACCTGATCCCAGACAAGTAGCCAGCACTAACAGTGCTTGTACCTATCTGGTAATAGAATTTCAGAGATATTTGTTACATGATTTTGCAAATACATGGGAAGCTGCTGAGCCACTTCAAGGCTTCCCTGATATCAGCAGTCCTACACTACATAATAGCAGTGCCCACATAGCACCATGTGATTTGTCTGCAGTAAGGCCTCATTATAAAGACTCATTCAAAAATACATCCAGATTGAGGGCTATCTTACCTGAGAGCCACCCCTGTGATCTCCCATTAGTACTACAAGGACCAGCATGCCTTCCAAATGCTGCTCCCATTAAGTGTCTTCTCACACATGCAAACAAACAGTGGCTGTATCTTCAGGATGACTGAGCTGCTACCACTGTTTGTTTACTTTCCTGGCCTTACCAGATTGTATAGCATGCTCTTACAAATGGATATGGACACTATAAATTCTAATCCAGATCAGAGGTTCTCAAATGTGGTCCTCAAGGCACCCCAATGGTCCAGGTTTTAAGTTAATCCATGCTTTGGGGCAGGTGACTTAATTAATACCTCAGTCAAATTGATTTAACCATCTGTGCTGAGCCATGGATATACTTAAATCTTGGAGTGTTGGGGTGCCTGTGGACCGGGTTTCAGATCTACTGAGCTCAATGGTTCCAAAAGGTGGTACAAGGTTTGTTTCCAAAGGTGTGAAGCCATGGAAGCTCCTTTGTTATTGCATTTCACTCTCTTTAGGAACTTTATTACGACTTGGGGTATATTTACTAAAAGACAATTTTGGTCGATTTTGACCGATTTTTGGTAATTTTTTTTTACTAACAGATGATTTTTTTTACACTGTTTAAACAAATATGTAAAAAATAATATCTTAGTAAATGTGCAATTTAGATCCTGAACTACAAAATCGACCAAACATTGACTAAACATCAACCAAACATTGACCCAGATCGATTTTTAGTAAATATATTCCTAAATTCCGCATTTTGTAACAGATGACGATCTGTTAGTAAATGTGTGATTTAGACCCTGCAACACAAACTCAACCAAACATCGACCAAAAATCTGTCAAAATCGACACAAACCGACTTTTAGTAAATAAACCCCTGTATGTCTTAATAAAGTTCTGAGAGAAAATGAAACATGTTGACAAATGTGTGTTCATCAGAGCTAGACAAGTAACTAGCAATATTTGACTAGTGGTAGATTTGGATATAATTTAATAATTGCGTATATTAATTCCAGCACCAGGGATAGGATTCAACATATGAGGAAGCTCTAGTCTGCTCTGTACTGTATATTCTTTTTTTATTGATATGTTTTCTGCACTATCACAATATAACAGATCTATTTTTGACCACTTGACCACTTTCATTGGCTCTGTATCACCTCTTATTTCCTTTTCTTACACACTTTCCACTAACACAATACACAGACCAAAAAACTACAGTAACTATAGTACGAGTCACACTGAGGGCCTTATTCAGAGATTTACATTATGTAAACCCAATGTTTACGTACATCTTAGATGTTTTTGTATCTGTGCATGTGAAATGTGCAGATCAAGGACAGTGATGTCGCTGACAGTGCTCCAAATGCTGCAGCATGATTTACATGGTGACAGCATTTGGGGGCGGCAAGCAGTGGCATCGAGAAGGGAGAGAAGAGGGTTCTAATTACCTGGGCCCAGGTCTGATGGAGAGGCCCAGTGGGGGCCCAGATCCTCCACCCTTACCTGGCAGCAGCAGCTGTAGCTCTTCTCCTTAGCTCAGTAAACGCTGCTGTGTTCTGGGCTGCAGTGAGGCTCTGAACTGCCCTGGTGGCAACAGGCAGTATTGCAGAAAGTAAAGGCATGATTGCCCCGTGTTCAGGACATGCTGAAGCCATTGGCTTTAGCAGCATGAATTTCCCAGTCATCCTGAGTAACCTGAGGGTTACTCAGATGTCTGCTATTCATGCAGGTGATCCCATGCTGCATCCTCGTGCTCAGTAGCGAATCAGAGAAGGCGTCAAGAGGAATCTACTTATACAACACACCTCCTACGGCACTAGCATATGTGTCCATCTCTGAATCAGGCCTTACATTTGAACGCCAATAACACAGTAATAACTTTAAGTAGAAAATACTGTAAACAGTCAGGATAATTAAAAAAAATAAAATTTCTCAAAAATAGCAATACTCAAACCCAGTTTTTAAATATTTCTGACAAAACTGCTGGTTAATAAATCAACATGTGTGGGCTACAGTACATGCAAAGGCAGCCAGTATTTACCCTGCACACTAAAAAAAAAAAATAATAATAATTATTTGCTCAACTTGCATGGTTTGTTCCAGGCACAAAGTTACTTGCTTTTTTTTTTGCTTTACTTACAAACATGAATCAGACCCATTGTACAGTAACAAATATGTGTAAAAGCAAAGCATTTTGCACTGTGCATCCAGTGCACATAGTAATTGAGGTCCTCTGTAACTGTTTCAAATCTATTCACTATTTAAACCTGATATAAAATCAAATCAAAATCTTCAGTATGAGAATGTTGCCTTTTTTCTTTTTATTAATACTCTCATTTATCAGAAATAGTCAGCTGCGGATGCGATCTACATTTCTCTATACACAGAGGATTATATTACAAACATGATTTGAAAAGTGGCTTGTAAGCCTTCTCTTACATAGCATGGCGTTCTAAGTTTTGCTAAAATTCTAATAGGATAATAAGATATTAAACATTGTAGCAGAATATGTGTTTTCTTTTTTCTTATTTTTTTCTTATTTAAAGGGCAATAACATTCATTTGCAGTATTCTAATGGTTAAAATGTTATTGCTTTTATACTTGTAATAGAGACTAAGTTCATGCACCTTCGAAGAGCATCAATCTGGAGATTTATTAACCAATTTAAAATACTATTGTCTTTCACTTCAATGTGAGATTGAGGTTTGTAGTCAGAGGAATATAAAGCTACAATCAGTGAGCCATACTGCCAGTAGACACCAGTATCTGGGACTCAATAGATATTCATGAACATTCTCGTATTTAGTGAAGGAAATAACTTAATACCGACAGTGTCGATGGAATAATAGCCATTTCCTGGCTGACTTGCAGCCCTCAGAAAATGAGATTGTGGCTGCCTTCATTTTTCTTGTCTTCTCAGGGTTTTCTTGCAGCACTGCACAGCAACTCGGATGCTCTCTGCATTCCAAATGAGCCACAAGACAAGCACTTCATTTTCTAAGGTGCCTTGTTTTCAAAGAGCAGCAGAACTGCCAAACTCTTACTCAGTGAGGACCACCACCATCATTCCATATTTATTCTATGCATGCTTAGCTTATAAATATTCTAATTAATATTCCAGCAGAGTATAAGGGCAAGCAGTGGCTTCATCTAACTTGTTCACGTATAAATATGCATAAAACAGTTTGTAATGCTTGGAATTTTCCTATCAACCCTCTGTTTACAATTCACATCATGAATAGCAATATTGAACTGCAAGTACTGTGAAAGTAAAGCTTAACAAAGGCAAAATAATATCATTGCAAATACATTTGGAAAATAAACAAGAATTGCATTGATTTAAGGTGATTGCTTAGGATTTGAATGCATATGTAGTTTAAATGTTTGTGCAGCAGTATGCTAAGGATTCCTTTGTCCATAGAAATCTAGTTTTCCATTGAGATGAGAAGTCACTTAAATGTAAAGGTCTCATACTGAGCTTTCTTTGGTGCTATTAAAACTAAGTGTCACTGAGTTATTATTAAAACATTAAGTTAACTAATTAAAATTAATAATTATCAATAATGTATTATTAATGATAAATAATGTAACACCATATAGTGGTTATTATAATAGTCCCATGCAGGAGTAATAGACTGGATAAGCATTCAGATTATGTGGAATAGATAAATAAAGGCACTGGAAAAATATTTGATTACGATAACATATATAGTGTACATAATATATTTATATTTACACTTATTAATAAATGTAGAGGCTGATCATTTTTTCTGCATATTAATCAGTGAAGATACAACAAATATTATCACAACTTTTAATAATTACACATTTTACAAATATGTTTTTTTCAGATGATTAATTTTGAGAGGAATACTTGAACAAAGTACCCCAATATACTATAAAGCAGCGTATCCCAGGTTATAAGGATATCCATGCTTGTGTCCAAATGGTTAAATCAAATTGATTGAGATACTGTACTAATGACAATAACAGGCAGATTTATCAACTATTGTTTTACTAAAATAATGTGAAAAGGGGTGTTTTTTGCACGCTTTTCACATTATTCTAGTTTCACTTAAATGTATTAAAGGATTTTGGAGCAGTTTTCAAGAAAAACTGCTCCAAACCCTTTAATTTATTTTTTTGTTAGTAACCAGATTGTATTTCCCATACTTCTAAAGGGAACTGCGATCTGACTGAATTTACTAAAAAGAAAAAGTAGAAATATACCGCAGTGAGCCCTGTGATAATAATGCTGTCCTGATACTGCGTTATCAGAGGGCCCACTGTGTTATCCAGCCTCCTGCACAGCATTCTGCCTGTAGGCAGAGAATACGGTGCAGGGATCCAACAGTGTGATCAGCTATGTCTGTATGATGGGTACACAAGCTGATCATGGTGAAAAAAAAAAAAGTAAAAAAAAAAAATAATCATACTCACCTAGCCAGGGACCAGCGATCAGTACTCTGGTGTGTGCTGCAGGTCATTGGTGCTCTCTTCCACTCCTGTGACCCCCGGTGCAGTAACGTTATGCTGCAAAGCGGCTGCTCACTCCACAGCACTGGAGATCACAGTAGCAGGGAGCCCCGATGACTGACTGCCCTCCAGGAGCACTGATCACTGATCCCTGGGTCTGGTAAGTATGAGTGCAGCGGTGGGAAGGGAGGGGGATAGCAGCGCAGGGGGTAGTTGTGAAGGGATGGTGCCCAGCGGCAGCATTGCTGGTGGCACATGCACATGCACAGTACATGCTCAGGGTATTTCTTTTTTACAAAAAATACTCCAATATGTCTACAGAGTGGCATCACAGGGACAGAACTTTCTCGCAAGCTCTGTCCCTGCCTGAGATTATTGATGCATGCATGCAATGTAATCAATACTCACATTGCGGATTGGGCCGATGTTATCACTTCACATCCATGCCCTTAGATGTGGATTGTGATAAATTGGCCCCTAAGTCATCTATGCCCAAGCATATATATCCTTAAAAGTATGACTGTAATGAAAGAGTTTGAAAAACTGCTGTGTAGGTTAAGGATTTTTCATTTGTAATATTCCTTATTAATATTTTACTTTTGCTATAAAGTAAAAATCTAATTGTGTACTAAAGTAGTAGTAAAGTAGTAGTACAGTATATTCAGTATACTCTTTGTAATTACTTGTACATCTGATCGTATTGTGCCAGGAGTGCAGGATTCAGAGTTGTATGCTTCAAAAATATGAAAATTATGCAGCCGCCAGGAATATTATTGAGACACTCACAGGTGGCTTCACAGATCCAAGCAACTGTATACAAAGACCCAGCATCGGTCACAGATCATTCAGTTGTCACAGTTCTGAGTAACCCTCAATATGGTTGAACAGAATGGCTGTGGGAACTGGTGCCACGTTTTCTGCATAAAGGATTGCAGACGGAGACTGCACACGCCAAAAAAATGTTAGTGATACGCCTGTGTTTCTGCCACCACTCCCCATTATCTACCACAATCATACCCTGTTTATCAATCACTTTGCAAATAAATCCTCTCTGCAACTGTCATTATTGAATCATTGCTAAACAGTAGAGGTAACAAGATGCACCCATGGAAGCTTTATCCCTGGTACTTTAAGTCGGTATAGTCAATCAGGGTCATGTATAGTCAATCAGGGTGTGGCGAGAACCTCCTGAAAAATCACAATTGAATATTGGGGCCAAGCTATGCATCATTGGAAGGCCTTGGCCACTGGTCCCCTTTTTCTGCACCTCCGACTAAGGGGGACATTTACTAAGCAGTGATAAGAGCGGAGAAGTGAGCCAAATGAGAAGATTCCCATAGCAACCAATCAGCACTGAAGTAACATCTATAATTTGCATACTATAAAATGATACAGAGCTGCTGATTGGTTGATGGGGCAATTTCTCCACTGGCTCACTTCTCCGCTCTTATCCCTGCTTAGTAAATGTCCTCCTCAGTCACTAAAAACATGTATTACAAAATAATAATCCAGGTAAGAAGACACAAGACCAAGATATCAGAACCAGCGGGAGCAATGAACAACTCCCGGCCAGCCGCTGGAGCTGCGCTGGCCGGGAGTTACTCCTCAAATACAAATGCATCGCCACTCTGTGATCTGTTTCTATTTGTGCAGGGAGGGCCGGACTGACATGCGGGGCAGACTAGCCCTGTGCTGGGCATCCCCCTGCATGTCAGGGAACATGATCGTAGCTGTGCTAAATTTAGCACAGCTACGATCAACTCGGAATGACCCTCTTAGTCTCCTCTTTCCCAATGTAAACATGCCTAGCCTTGCAAGCCTTTCCTTGTATTCCAGCGTCTCCATGCCCTTGATTAGTTTGGTCGCCCGCAGCTGAACCTTTTCTAGCTCCAGGATATCCTTTTTGTAATATGGTGCACAAAATTGCACACAGTATTCAAGATGTGGCCTCACTAGTGATTTATATAATGGGAGTATAATACTCTCGTCCCTTGCATCAATTCCCTGTTTTATGCATGCTAATATCTTATCTAATCTGGCCTTCTTTGCTGCACTCCTACTTTGGGTACTTCTGCTTAATTTGTTATCTATGTGAACCCTTAAGTCTTTTTCCAGTACAGAATACCCTAATATTACCCCATTTAGTATGTAGGTGTTATTTTTGGTCTTGCCCCCACAGTGCATTACCTTACACTTGTCTGTGTTGAATTTCATTCTCCATTTTGCCACCCATGCTTACAGTTTAGTTAAGTCATTCTGAAGAGACTCAGCATCCCCCTCCGTATTTATAACCTTACACAATTTGGTGTCGTCTGCGAAAATTGACACCATGATCTCTAGACCTACTGTTAGGTCGTTGATGAAAATGTTGAACAAAAGTGATCCAAGTACAGACCCTTGTGGCACACCACTTAGTACTTTAGTCCAATTTGAAAATGATCAATTTACCACAGCTCCCTATTATCTAACCAATTACTAACCCAAGTGCATATTGTGCTCTCTAGCCCTATTTCTTGTAGCTTATAGATAAGACGCTTGTGTGGTACAGTATCAAAAGCTTTGGCAAAGTCTAAATAGATTACATCCACCTCCTTACTCTGATCAAGGTTCGCACCTACTGTTTCATAATAGCCAAGTAATTTGGTTTGACATGATCTGTCCTTCACAAATCCATGTTGGTTCCTTTTAATTACCTTATTTGCTTCAAGGAACTTTTGAATACTGTCCCTTAGAATACCTTCCAATACTTTCCCCACTATAGATGTAAGACTAACTGGTCAATTATTACCTGGTTCAGCTTTGCTCCCCTTTTTGAATATCGACACTACCTCCGCTATATGCCAGCCTTTGGGAACCATACCCGATTTAACCGAATCCATGAAGATCAAAAATAGAGGTCTTGCTAGGTCAGCGTGCAGCTCCATAAGAACTCTCGGGTGAATTCCATCTGGACCAGGTGACTTATTAATCTTTAACTTTTTTAATCGGTCACAGACTAACTCCTCACATAAATAAGCATCTAGCAGTGGGACATTATCTTTGTTGAGATTTTGTGTTAGACCCAGCATTTGGTCCTCTCTGGTAAATACCGTTGAAAAAAACTTGTTTAGTTTGTTTGATATGTCATTATCATTTTTGATTAAGACTCCTCTATTGTCCTTTAAAGGGCCTATACTCTCCTTCTTTAGTCTCTTGCTGTTGATGTACTTAAAAAATATTTTGGGATTCGCTTTGCTTTCCTTTGCTACTTGTTTTTCAGTTTCTACTTTAGCCACTCTTATTCCTTTTTTGCATATTTTGTTACAGTCTTTATAATGCTGGAATGACTCCGCATCCCGTGCTGAAATGACTCTGCATCCTTATTATGACATCATGATGATGACCAGCCATATGGATGGCCATAAATCATAAGTATTAAGATAACATTTTTATTTTTCACTCAAAATTATGTAATTTTTGTACTTTTATATATTTAGGGAGACATTGGGACTTATAGTGTATGGGTTCTACAGGCCTACATGGCATTGACCTCACCTTCTCCACTTCTCATAATAGACCCTTGAACATTTTCAGCCCCAGGCCCATGAGTCCCTTAATCTGGCCCTGCCCGGGGGAATCCTTTAGCTGCAGTAACTCACCACAGCTAATAGTATACCACCCACAACCTTGGATTTTCTTATAGAAATCTGTTAATGCATTTCTCTAGCTCAAGTTATAGTCAAAGTACAATGGTGAGATAAATCTGCTTAAAATTGTTAAATGTACCTGTGTGCCTGCCACATAGAATCTGCATTGTAACAAAAGCTGACACCAGGGCTTCAACCTTCACATTCACCCCAGTTATCATATTATCATAAAAAAAAGTTTACAGCATCTCCATTTACAAATGTAGCCTATGAAACTATCAAAATTACTTGTGTCAAAGATGCAGCAAAACTGCAACTGCTGATGATAGCATGCTGGGAACCACCCAGCACAGGACAAGACCGCTCAGCATGGTAATTGCCGCCAGCTATGCAATCGCAATACAATTTTGATCGTATTGCAGACACTGCAAAATAAGGGCAGACGTGCAATTGGGATAATACTTTATATATGTCATACTAGCTAAGGAACACATTGGGATAATACTTTATATATGTCATACTAGCTGTTCTACCGCTCTTCGCACTTGAGTTTCTGATTTTCACGGTTGTACATATAAATAAGTGTTAAAAATGTGGTAAATCTATAGAGATGTACATTTGAGACATCAAAATGTAAGTAAATATTAATCCATGGTTCTTGGCATGGGATGCAGGTAATTTGCTGGCTGTCGGGATCCTTGCGGTCAGGATGCAGATGCTGGAATCCCAATAGCCAACAATGCCAACAGCTGGAATCCCGGCGAACAGGGGATTTTCCCACTCGTGAGTGGGAATAGAATACTGGCAGCTGGATGCTATTGTCGGTATACTGACATCCGGCATCCCGGCCACCGATAATTCATACTGAGGAGCACTCATAGCAGATAAGGTAAAAAGTGACTGGACTATTTTTGTAGTTTATTAAATTCTACACACTGGAGGTGCAATCCAAATTTTGATCCGATTGTCCGTTTGGGCGTTATTGTTTATGCAATGCAAGTCACGCATCGGTAATGATGTAATTATGTCAACTCACTTTTCATCCCCTTAGGGGAGGTTTATTAAAATTCTGTTTACATATTTTTCCTATTTCTCACCTACAGAATACTTATGTTAAATTTCAGCTTCCTAACATATCGAGAAGTAAGAGAATTAGTGATGAGTCAGTCAGTCAGTCAGTCAGTCAGTCAGTGAGTGAGGGCTTTCGCATTTATATATATATATATATATATATATATATAAATCAATGTATATATGTGATAAGGTGTTCTGCAGGTGCTTGTAACAATGCCCATGTGCAGGGCACATTCTGTGCATGCACGCACTGGGCAATGCAATCGCATCCCGGTGATGCAAATGTCTCTGCCTGATTGACAAGCAGAGGAGTTTGCAGGCGGTGATGTGGCATTGTGGGGGCGCGGTCAGGGCCGGTGCTAGGGTGTTCGGCGCCCCCCTGCAAACTATAAATTTGCGCCCTCCCATATTCGCGCCGGGAAAAGGGGTGTGGGCTCACAAGTAAGGGGCATGGCCACACAATAGTACCCCCATTTAAAATTACGCCACAATGTAGCACAATCTTATTCCTCTTATACATAATGCCCCACCCGTAGTAGTAGCGTCATATGTAATGCACCCCAGTAGTAGTAGTATCCTTATACATAATGCCCCCCCAGTAGTAGTAGCATCCTTATATGTAGTGTGCCCCCAGTAGTAGACGCGTCCTTATACGTAGTGCACCCCCAGTAGTAGAAGCGTCCTTATACGTAATTCCCCTCTAGTAGTAGTATCGTCCTTATACGTAATGCCCCCCCAGTAGTAGTAGCGTCATTCCACGTAATGCCCCCCTGTAGTAGTAGCGTCCTTATACGTAGTGCACCCCCAGTAGTAGTAGCGTCCTTATACGTAGTGCACCCCCAGTAGTAGAAGCGTCCTTATACGTAGTGCACCCCCAGTAGTAGAAGCGTCCTTATACGTAATTCCCCTCTAGTAGTAGTATCGTCCTTATACGTAATGCCCCCCCAGTAGTAGTAGCGTCATTCCGCGTAATGCCCCCCTGTAGTAGTAGCGTCCTTATACGTAGTGCACCCCCAGTAGTAGTAGCGTCCTTATACGTAGTGCACCCCCAGTAGTAGAAGCGTCCTTATACGTAATTCCCCCCTAGTAGTAGTATCGTCCTTATACGTAATGGCCCCTCCAGTAGTAGCGTTGTTTCACAAAATGCCCCCCCAGTAGTAGTAGCGTCCTTACATGTAATCCCCCCCCCCAGTAATAGCGTCATTATACGTAATGCCCCCCAGTACTACCATCCATAAAGTGCGCGTACACAGACATACCTCACACACACACATATATACACACACATACACACCTACCATATACACACACACACACACATACACGGTGTGCACACACACACACACACCGTATGCACACACACACACACACACACCATATACACACACCCACCATATACACACACACACACCATATATACAAACACACACTTCTCTCTCACCCTCTACTTACCTAAGCCAGTCTCCCTCGGTACAGCAGCCTGGTCCGTGTAGCCCCGCCCCCTTCTGGACCGTTTAGCTCCGCCCCCTTCCGTCCCGTTTAGCTCCGCCCCCTTCCGTCCCGTACACAGCCGCTGCCACACAGGTGAGGGGAGGGAGGGAGGAGGCTTTTCACGCTGCAGACTCCGCTGCCAGTGACTGTCACAGTCATACAGTGACAGACACAGCAGAAGCAGCAGGGGGGCCAGGACGGCGCAGCAGGGAAGGAATGCAGAGCAGGGGTAGCGCCTCTCCGTCCCAGCGCCTCCCTGCACTGCATCCCTTCGCTGAGCGGGTAGCGCCGGGCCTGGGCGCGGTGATTAAAATGGGATGGATCTGGGCTGTTTTTGGGGTGGCCGCGTGTCGTCATGCACGTCTGCCCTTATTTTGCAGTGTCTGCAATACGATCAAAATTGTATTGCGATTGCATAGCTGGCGGCAATTACCATGCTGGGCGGTCTTGTCCTGTGCTGGGTGGTTCCCAGCATGCTATCATCAGCAGTTGCAGTTTTGCTGCAACTGAAGCTGAATAAGATCCTTAATGTATGCAAAAAAAATGGATTATTATTGCTAAATACCAGTATGAGGGAGGACAGTCTAGAACACAACCAGATTCAACAAGTAGTGTAACTCTTGCAATAATCAAATACTGAAATGCAGGGCTGGTTTACTTAAAAATCCTGAGGATAGGTGACATCATCAGACAAGGTGATTACATGTTCATTAAAGGAGCTAGGGCACCAGAGAACTACTGTAGTTTGTAGGCAGAGTTTCAGAGCCTACTGCTGAGTAACGGTGGCCAAAATCAACTCAAACAAATTGAGTATGGGCACGGAACATCACAGATAAACATCAACAGGATTTATGAAAACTCTGTAACACATCAAAAACAAATCTTCATCTTCTGCAAAACAAAAACATTCACTAAGGTATGCTCACATAAGCATAATGGGCCTAGTTAATATTTGCATGCAAAGCAAAAAAGCAAACAATGGGGCAAAGCCATGTAGCACTGCAGGTGGGGCAGATGTAACTTGCAGATACATTTAGAATTGGGTAAGGAGTGTGTTCAAACTGAAATCTAAGCTATAATTTAAAATTAGAGCTGTCTTACATTTTTAGGCTACATGCAAAACCATTCAGTGTTTCCCCTGCACAGAATGTATTTGCTCCACTTGCATGGTGACATGTGGGTCATTCTGACCCGATCACATGTTGCACTTCTTCGCAGCCGTGCGATAGGGTCGGAACTGCGCATGCGCAGCGGCCGCATTGCGCTGGCACCGGGCAGCGACGCCATGAATGAAGAAAGCAGGAAACCGGGCAGTAACCCACCGTTTTCGGGGAGTGGTGAGTCCAACGCAGGCTTGTCCAGGCGTTTGGAGGGTGGATGTCTGACGTCAATTCCGGGACCTGCATCGCTGGATAGATCACACAGGGTAAGTAACTCTTACCCTGGTCTTCTTTTATAGGAATCTTTTTTTTGCATAGCAGGGCTGCATAAGCGTACGCAGCCCTGCTATGCAGAAATACACTCCCCCATAGGTGACATCTAGTTAATCGCATGGGCAGATAAAAGTTGCTACGTGTGAACAACTCGGAATGACCCCCATGGATTGTTCCAGAGACAATGTTACTTGCTTTTTTTGCTTTACCTGCGCGCTCTGATTGGCTGACTGACCAGCCACATTTTAAATAGCTGCTGGAGACAGGACACAGTGAGGGTGCAGGAGAGACACGCGCTGCGCTCTTCGCCCCTCAGACACGGGAAGCGGCGGCAGGAGGAGAGGCAGCAGCTGGGGTGAGCAGTGAGTGGCAGCAGCTGGGGTGAGCGGCAGCAGGGTATTGTGTAACTGGCACAGCTGGGGGCATTGTATATCTGGCACTGCTGGAGGGCATTGTGTATCTGGCACTGCTGGGGATTGTGTATCTGGTACTGCGGGGGGGCATTGTATATCTGGCACTGCTGGGGGCATTGTGTATCTGGCACTGCTGAGGGCATTGTGTATATAAGGCACTGCTGGGGGCATTGTGTATCTGGCACTGCTGAGGGGCATTGCGTATATACGGCACTGCTGAGGGCATTATGTGTTTTTAAAAAAGTGTATGCCCCACCCCTTTGGTAGCTCCACCCACATCACCGCCCACTTCTGACCCGCCCACAGTTCCTGAACCTATTTTCCTACGAAAATAGCACTGGCCATAACAAAAACCAATAGCACAGAACAAAAACCAATACATGGGGATCCACGCACATCTCTATTAGCTATTGCTGTCATCGTCACCATCAGTTCATATGCACCTGCCTGCCCCATGCCAAGTAACACAGCCTTCTCAGACATATACAGTATTCTGCATGTTTTTGCAATTACACATACATCCTATTAATGTACTTGGCCTACATTAGAATGTCCATTCCTTCCTACATTCTCAAGAGTGTCAGTATCATAGAATTCTGCGAGCGCATACAGCAGTGGCTCTCAAACTGTGTGCCTAGGCACCCTGGGATGTCTCAGGGTACTTGCATGAGGCGCCTTGGATTGGTGGTCCAGGACAAACTAAAATTATTTAGGGTCAATGTAATAGGCAAAACCAATGCTGGTGGCTGTCATTCATAAAATATGTGGACAAATAGATGCAAATTTTGTCCCTCACCACACAATTGAACCTAAGGACTACATAAAAACACAATTTATTTAATTTGATATTTCTTTCTACATTTCTCAGTAAGAAACTGCTGGCCTAGGGGTGCCGTGAAAAAAAATATTTGATACTCTAGGGTGCCGGAAATCAAAAAAGTTTGGTCACCACTGGCATACAATATGTGTTCCTATTTTTTGGCCATGCACAGAGTGGTTTCACCAAAGATAGGTGATGCAAACTGGCATCATGCTCTCTCCATATCAGCACCTTAGTCATCATTTAGAGTTGTCTATAAACCAAGGTATTCATTAACAATGATGAAATGTGTTTTTATATTTCCTACAAACCAGATGGCATATGTAAATTGCTTAATAAATCTTTGTATATTTTATTTCTTTCTTGAAATTGTGTTGGTTCTGCAAAATAAGGCCCGATGCTGGGATTGTGGTTAATTTATTCTTTTTCCATCTATGAAATTGCAATGCACA
Source organism: Pseudophryne corroboree (assembly GCF_028390025.1). Classification (NCBI taxonomy): domain Eukaryota; kingdom Metazoa; phylum Chordata; class Amphibia; order Anura; family Myobatrachidae; genus Pseudophryne; species Pseudophryne corroboree. The sequence continues at coordinate 390,754,357 of NC_086444.1, read as the reverse complement.
GTGCAAAAGATTCAGCTGAATTATTGTAAACAGAATTTCTATGATTTCCTACACCACTACATACAGATAAAGCAAAAAAATATATACTGTAAGTGATGAGCGCAGGGTGTTTAATATGGCCACTAGCTGTTTGACTATTATTATTATTATTAATATAACATATTGTGCAATGCTGTAAATTGAGTACATAGGGACTAATTTAGATTTGTAAGCAAACATGCACACAACTGGGCAAAACTATGTTGCTCTGCAGGTGGACAGATATACTGGAACATGCAGAGAGATTTAGATATTGGTATGGTGTGTTTAAAGTGAAATCTAAATTGTAGTGTAAAAAGAAAGCTGTCTAACATTTTTGGGCTACATGCAAAAGCAGCCAGTATTTACCCTGCACGCTGCACATAAACATAAAACCCACCCAAATCTAATTCTCTCTGCACATGTTACATCTGCCCCACCTGCTGTACAACATGGTTTTGTCAGTTGTGTACCCTTTTAGTTAGGTATGGTCCAAGTGTCAATGTCAATAAAAGCTGCAAGCTCCCTGTCTATAGCTGATTTCCATTCTTCCCATTCACTGCTTGTCATTGGTTCTTTAATATTTTGATGTCTTTTTTGCTGTAACTTCTAGAATGTTTTCTTTTGTTGCTTCTCATAGAGCTCCTGCTGTGTGGTTGATCACTTGTACCTTGTGGTTTAAATTTTAGGATTGCTTCAAGTTCTTGGCATATCCAGCATCACAAGTTTTTTGGTGTCCTAGAACTTATCTTGCCTTTATTTGAATCTGTTTCATGAAACACTACATCTCTTGGCTTTCTATGCTTTGTATTGTTAACTTCCTACAATCTGCAGCCTTTGCTTACTTGACAATGGGCCTAATTCAGACCTGATCGTAGCGTGCAAAATTTTGCACGGCTACGATCAGTAACTCAGACATGCAGGGGGATGACCAGCATGGGGCTAGTCCACCCCACATGTCAGCCCCTACTCCACCCGCACAAGTACAAAAGCAGCGCACAGCGACAATGCTTTTGTACTTGATGAGTAGCTCCCTACCTGTGCAGCTCCTGCACGCTGGCAGGGAGCTAATCGTCGCTGTCTGGGTCGCAGCGGCTGTGTGTGACGTCACGCAGTCACCGCGGCCCGCCCCTGCATGGTCCAGGCATCCCTGCGTTGCCCTACCGTGCCCCTAAAACGTCGGCCAAATGCTTCCGGCCCGCCCCCTCCCGCCCAATGACCGCCTCTGCCTGTCAGGCGATCGTAGGGCTGAGATGGCCATCGGCTGTCTGGCATGCGCCGGTGCACTGCGGCGTCAGCACATGCGTAGTTCAGACCTGATTGGCTGCTGTGCGTTTTTGCACAGCAGCAATCAGGTCTGAATTAGGCCCAATATCCTTACATCATACATAAGATGGGCTTGGGATCTGACTTACATCTCTTATCTTTTGGAATATAGGCATATTCTCTGCAGCCAAAGACATTGAGATGTTTGACTCTTGACTTTTTACTGGACCATGGTGGTCATTCCGAGTTGTTCGCTCACTGTTATTTTTAGCAGAATTGCTAATAGGCTAAAATCCGGCAGTTCTGCGCATGCGTATGCACCGCAGGGCGCACGCGCTAAGCAATTTTACACAAAACTATGCTATTTTACTCACGGGCGAACAAAGCTTTTCAATCGCTCTGCTGATCGTAGTGTGATTGACAGGAAGTGGGTGTTTCTGGGCGGAAACTGGCCGTTTTCAGGGAGTGTGCTAAAAAACGCAGGCGTGCCAGGTAAAAACACAGGAGTGGCTGGAGAAACGGAGGAGTGGCTGGCCGGACGCTGGGCGTGTTTGTGACGTCAAACCAGGAACTAAACGGACTGAGGTGATCGCAATCTAGGAGTAGGTCTGGAGCTACTCAGAAACTGCAAGGAAATACTTAATAACAGAATTGCTAATCATTTGTTAGCAATTCTGCTGTGCTAAGATACACTCCCAGAGGGCGGCGGCTTTGTGTTTGCATTTCTGCTAAAAGTAGCTAGCGAGCGAACAACTCAGAATGAGGGCCCATGTCTCCAATGATGTTTCTATTTTCTAACTGCCACTATACACTGCATCTGGAAAGTATTCACAGCGCTTCACTTTTTCCACATTTTGTTATGTTTCCGCCTTATTCCAAAATGGAATAAATTAATTTTTTCCCTCAAAATTCTACACACAATACCACATAAAGAAAATGTGAAAAAAGTTATTTTGAGATTTTTGCAAATGTATTAAAAATAAAAAAACTAAGAAATCACATGTATATACATATTAACAGCCTTTGCCATGAAGCTCAAAATTAAGGTCAGGTGCATCCTGTTTTCACTGATCATCCTTGAAATGTTCCTACAGCTTAATTGGAGTAAACCTGTGGTAAATTCAGTTGATTGGACATGATTTGGAAAGGCACACACCTGTCTATATAAGGTCCCACACATGACAGTGCATGTCTGAGCACAAACCAAGCATGAAGTCAAAGGAATTGTCTGTAGACCTCCGAGACAGGATTGTTTCAGGGCAGAAATCTGGGGAAGGGTAAAGGAAAATATTTTCTACTTTGAAGATCCCAATGATCACAGTAGCCTACATCATCGGCAAATGGAAGAAATTCGGAACCACTAGGACTCTTCCTAGAGCTGGCCATCCGTAGAAGGGCCCTAGTCAGAGAGGTAACCAAGAATCCGATAGTCACTCTTTCAGAGCTACAGCATTCCTCTGTGGAGATAGGAGAACCTTCCAGAAGGACAACCATCTCTGCAACAATCGAACAATCAGGCCTGTATGGTAGAGTGGCCAGACAGTAGCCACTTCTTAGTAAATAGCACATGGCAGCCCACCTGGAGTTTGCCAAAATGCACCTGAAGGACTCTCAGACCATGAGATGCATCAACAAAGTAGTGAGCAAAGGCTGTGAATACTTATGTATATGTGATTTCTTAGTTTTTTGTTTGTAATAAATTTGCAAAAATCTAAAAAAAAAAAACTGTTTTCACGCTATCATTATGGGGCATTGTGTGTAGAATTTTGAGGAAAAAATGAATTTATTCCAGTTTGGAATAAGGATGCAACAAAACAAAATGTGGAAAAAGTGAAGCGCTGTGAATACTTTCCGGATGCACTGTATGTGCTCAATTCTTGAGGTCAACCACAGTTTAGACTAGTTCTGCCCAGAATCTCTAATCCACAGCCACTTAGCTTTTCATAGTATTTGTTCCTTCAGTGATTGTTCTATTTGCCCTCTCACTCATGCCATTCTGTTCATGTATGTAGACAACTGTTAGTTGGTGTTGTATGCATACCTCTTTAAAAAGATAGCTAATGTATAGCTCTGTTTTCATATTATCCAACATTATCAAACCTCAATAATTTTATTTTTTTCAGGCCTTTTAGAGTTTCAGGATTTTGTATTCTGCAATCTTGTTACTTCACTTTTGGTTTTCAGGAACATTTGACATCTTTGTATTATCATTAATCAGCATTATTAATTAGCGCTTACCGATCACTGACTCCACCTTCATCGGTATACACACATCTGTCTGTACTAGTTCCAATGTAGCTCTCGCTCTGGTCACAGACTTTGGAAAGGTGCAACATGTTTGCTTACCTCTTATGAAATGTTCACATTCTGGTCTTTCTGATTTGTTCACTGTCATATCTGCCACTATGCCATGTAGAAGTTTCTGTACATTGTCATATCCTAGGTGACCCAGTCATCTATGCCACTCCACAGACTGCTTGGAAACTGAAGACACCATTACACAACACTCCTCAGGGTTTAGGATATATAGTTGTCGGCACCAGTTTGCCCAGAGCCGGCCCTATCCAATATGATGCCCTAGGCAAGATTTTGGCTGGTGCTCCCTAGCACCGCCGCTTGTTCCGCCTCTGACCCTGCACACCTTTCCCAGCACCATCACCCCTCACCCATAGCAGTCCTCATTTTGGTGTTCCTATCACATATATTTTAAATAGGAACAGTGCACATTCAGTGCACAGCCTAAAAAGTGTTGTGTGCTTGCTGGGAAGGGGCATGGAAACACAATGGTACTCCCAATTCAAATTACACCACACAGTACTGCAACTTTATTCACATTTTATCATGCCATAGTGTTCACGTTAGATCACACAGTAGTACCAATTTACCTTATATATGTTACTCCTCACAGTAGAGCCCCTGATTCACATTGCATCACACTGAGGGCTTAATTCAGATCTGATCACAGCAACAAATTTGTTAGCTAATGGTCAAAACCATGTGCATTCCAGGGGAGGGGGGGTGGGGCAGATGTAACATGTGATGAGAGAGTTAGATTTGGGTGGGATGTGTTCAAACTGAAATCTAAATTGCAGTGTAACAATAAAGCAGCCAGTATTTACCTTGCACAGAAACACTATAACCGACCTAAATCTAACTCTCGCTGTACATGTTATATCTACCTCACCTGTAGTGCACATGGTTTTGCCCATTAGCTTGCTGCTGCGATCATATCTGAATTACCCCCTGAATTGCTCCTTATTCACATTACAGCACATAATATTGATCTTTATTCACATTAGACCACACAGTAGTGCCCTTTCTATACGTTATGCCACACAGTAGAGCACCTTATGCTCATACTGCAACACATTAGTAATGCATTTATACACATAATACCACATAGAAATGCCCCTTACACATATGGCACACATTATTAATGTCCTACACAATACACAATCCTTTATTAATGCCCATAATGCACATAATGTCCCTTACACATAAGCCGTACATTATTAATGTCCTTATACACGTCATACATAATATCCCTTACACATATGCTGTACATTATTGATGTCCTTATACACATGACATACATAATGTCCCTTACACATATGCTGCACATTATCAGTGCCCATATACACATAATGTCCCTTACACATATGCTGTACATTATTAATGACCTTATACACATAATGACACACATAGTGCCCCTTACACATTTGCCGCACATTATTAATGCATTTATAAACATGACATACATAATGCCCCTTACACATATGCCAAACACTATTGCACAACCAACCCACTCACACACAGCACTCACACGACCACTAACACTGTGACTTCTGCCTCTGTTTGGATACAGATGTGTCATTATATATCTTGCCTCAATACACCATGCAGCAGGCGATGCCTAGCATAAGTCAGCTGGCAGCTCTGCTAATGCTGGGCTCCTTTTTTTTTTTTTTTTGAAAATTTGTCTTATTTGCATTGCTATGTGACTAGGATGCACAAGCAGCTTCTGCTGATTAAAAAAATGTTATGCAACATGCCTATATTATGTGTGCGACTATGACTGTATCTGCTTATACAATGCTACGTTATTCCAGGAAAACTCTGTAACGTAGCATTTTGTATGCAGATACAGCCGCAGTCACACACAGAATATAGGCATGCCACATATCTTTTTAATCAGCAGAAGTTGCTTGTGCCCCTAGGCATACCAAATGCCCTTGATATTTGCTAGAGATGAGCGGGTTCGGTTCTCCGAGAACTGAACCCCCCGAACTACACGTGGTTTACACGGGTCTGAGGCAGGCTCGGTTCTTCCGGCCTGACTCGGAAAACCCGAACGAGGGAAAAAGTCATCATCCCGCAGTCGGATTCTCGCGAGATTCGGATTCCATATAAAGAGCCGCGCGTCGCCTCCATTTTCACTCGTGCATTGTAGAGAGAGCGTAGAGGATGTGGCTACATTCTCTCAGTGGAAATCTCAATATCAGTGCTCAGCAGTGGTTACTTATTGCTGCTCTGTAATACTAGTAGTGTATCTCTCCTGCTCAGTGTCAGTTCTAGTATCGTCATCAGTGCTCAGTATCACTGCTCATTGTCTTGTGCTGCATTGTGTGGTGCTCAGTATACTACAGTACATTACTAATAGTCCAGGGCTGCATCTTGCTGCTCAGTGTCAGTTCTAGTATCCTCATCAGTGCTCAGTATCACTGCTCCTTGTCTTGTGCTGCATTGTGGTGCTCAGTATACTACAGTACATTACTAATAGTCCAGGGCTGCATCTTGCTGCTCAGTGGTCAGTTCTCAGTATCATCCTCATCAGTGCTCAGTATCACTGCTCCTTGTCTTGTGCTGCATTGTGTGGTGCTCAGTATACTACAGTACCTTACTAATAGTCCAGGGCTGCATCTTGGTGCTCAGTGTCAGTTCTAGTATCATCCTCATCAGTGCTCAGTATCACTGCTCATTGTCTTGTGCTGCATTGTGGTGCTCAGTATACTACAGTACATTACTAATAGTCCAGGGCTGCATCTTGCTGCTTAGTGTCAGTTCTCAGTATCATCCTCATCAGTGCTCAGTATCACTGCTCATTGTCTATTGCTGCATTGTGGTGCTCAGTATACTACAGTACATTACTAATAGTCCAGAGCTGCATCTTGCTGCTTAGTGTCAGTTCTCAGTATCATCCTCATCAGTGCTCAGTATCACTGCTCATTGTCTTGTGCTGTATTGTGGTGCTCAGTATACTACAGTACATTACTAATAGTCCAGTGTCTTGTGCTGCATCATGCTGCTGTACGGTGCTGTGGTAGTGTCCTGTCACTGTGCATAGGTCATCATCATTCCAGTCACAGTGGTAAATGGTATCTATCTAGTGGTATCTAATTCCAGACATTACCGCTGTCTAATTCCAGATATATTACTGGCATATAACTCCACACATAAAAAAATGGAGAACAAAAAATATGGAGGGTAAAATAGGGAAAGATCAAGATCCACTTCCACCTAGTGCTGAAGCTTCTGCCACTAATCATGGCAAAGACGAAGAAATGCCATCAACGTCGTCTGCCAAGGCCGATGCCCAATGTCATAGTAGAGAGCATGTAAAATCCAAAAAGCAAAAGTTCAGTAAATTGACCCAAAAATCTAAATTAAAATCATCTGCGGAGAAGGGTAAACTTGTCATTATGCCATTTATGACACGGAGTGGCAAGGAACGGCTGAGGCCTGGCTTATGTTCATGGCTAGTGGTTCAGCTTCACATGAGGATGGAAGCACTTATCCTCCCGCTAGAAAAATGAAAATAGTTAAGCTGCCAAAAGCACAGCAAAGAATTGTGCGTTCTAAATCACAAATCCCCAAGGAGAGTCCAAATGTGTCGGCGGGTGCGATGCCTGACCTTCCCAACACTGGACTGGAACAGGTGGCTCCTTCCACCATTTGCACACTCCCTGCAAGTGCTGGAAGGAGCATCCCACAGTCCAGTTCCTGATCTTCAAATTGAAGATGTCACTGTTAAAGTACACCAGGATGAGGATATGGGTGTTGCTGGCGCTGAGGAGTAAATTGACAAGGAGGATTCTGATGGTGAGGTGGTTTGTGCAAGGAGAGATTGATTGCATCTTTTTTGGTGGGGGCCTAAACCAACCAGTCATTTCAGCCACAGTCATGTGGCAGACCCTGTCGCTGAAATTATGGGTTTGTTAAAGTGTGCATGTCCTGTTTATACAACATAAGGGTGGGTGGGAGGGCCCAAGGACAATTCCATCTTGCACCTCTTATCTTTGCATTACAGTATGTGCTGTTTGGCGCATTGCTGGCTGTCTTCTTGTGTAGAAGACAAACATTTTCATAGTTTATTAATGAAATGCTGTTTAATTTAATATACTCATCTCTTTGGTGCAAAATTACATATGAGTCATTTAATTTAACTCTGACTCCCTTTATTTATAATCACTCCAGCACTTTATTCTAATGTTGTTTTTTTCTACCAGTCTATTTTGCATGACTTCCGATATGGTGGGATGCAGATGGCATCTTTTGGCAGGGAGCAGATGTGCCGATTAATGGTGATTAATCCACACAGGTTTATATATTTAAGGTAAGGTATACAGTATATGGACTGTCTGTGGAGCCTACACCTTGCTTCTGATGAAGGACCATTGCATCTGAAATGCATTATGCGTGGCTCTATTACGTTTGGATTCCCTATGGCTAAGCTGCTGTACGCTAGTGTCCTGCTTGTGTTGGTCACATTGACCGGAACTGAGACTTACTCCTTCCATTTTACATCATAGAATTCTAGGAATGATCCTAGTTGCTGCTGTTTGCAATTGTGGGAACTTGTATATATGCTGTTTTTTTATCTTCTACATTGTAAGTGCAACTTGTCATTAAAAGTATTTGTTTTTAAAAGGATAATTTTCACTATCTGCTCTGCTTCTTTGAGTCCTCCCTAAGGGATGCAGCTGTCAGGATCCCAGTGTTCAAAAGACCAACGGCGTAATCCCGACAATGGCTGAAATACCAACTTCCGCAATCCCGACCACCGCCAGGTATTCCCACTCGATTGGTTGGTCCAAGAAACCAACCGAGTGTGGCAAGCGAGACAAGCCACCAGACCTGAAGCATGGCGAGCACAGCGGGCCTACGAGGGGACTCGCTGCCTCGCTGTCTGGATTCTGACAGATGGGATGTCGCTGTCCCGTCTGCCACAATATCAAATGCCTCCTCTAACCTGCATCATGTGCTGTTTGGGGACTATTTTTTTAAGTGGCATCCTGTCTGACACTGCAGTGCCACTCCTAGATGGGCCAGGTGTTTGTGCCGCCCACTTGGGTCGCCTAGCTTAGTCATCCAGCGACCTTGGTGCAAATTTTAGGACTAAAAATAATATTATGAGGTGTGAAGTGTTCAGAATAGTCTGGAAATGAGTGGAAATTCTGGTTATTGAGGTTAATAATACTATAGGATCAAAATTACCCCCAAATTCTATGATTTAATCTGTTTTTGAGGGTTGTTTTTTTTTTAAACCCACCTGAATCCAAAACGCATCTGAATCCGACAAAAAATCGAAAGGGTGGTTTTGCCAAAATGCATCCGAATCCAAAACACGACCGTGGAACCGAATCCAAAACCAAAACACAAAACCTGAATAATGCCCACTGCACATCTCTAGTATTTGCCTAATTTACCTATGCCTAGGGACAGCTCTGAGTTTGCTATTAGAATTACTATCTATCTTTTATTGTACACAACACACTGTTCCTCTGCAAATTTGACCTTTTATCACTTTTTTTCTGTACATTAATGGAAAATCTATGTCTGTGACAACTGTTTTGCCCTTCATCAGGGCACCTGCTACAGTAATTGTCCTGACTTTGTGGCATTTAGGACTATATCTCCTATTCTTCTAACATTTATAAGCTCACATGACTTTAGTGACTTGAACCAATTTTCATTATAGCTAAAGAGCCACGCGGCTTCTAAGCCTCTGTACCAACAATCTTTGCTGTGACTGTCTGCTTTATTTAGTGCTGACCAGACCCTGTGACAGGGGGACTAGGGGTACAGTTATACTGTGCACAGACACTCTGAGGGGCCACAGCCACTGAGAAGTCTGCATAGACTAGTGTATGTTCTGGCCACTGCAGCTGGCCCTGCCTATGCTGATGCAGTTAACACTGCAGGACGTAAGCAAGGAGAGGGACTTGAAGTATGGTGAAAGCAGCATGAAAAAGGACTTGGAGCCCGGTGTCTATAGCATGAAGGGTACTAGAAGCTCAGCATCTACAGCATTAAAAGGAACTGGGAGCCCAGCATCTGTGGCATAAATGGGACTGTGAACCAAGTATCCATGGCAGGAAACATACTGGGAGCCTGGCAGCCATGGGAAGTTTTTTTATCAACACAGCAGTGTGACATGACATCATGCAGCTGAATTGCATTGGTGCCATGAAGAGGAGCAGCAGAACTTGAATACAGAGAAGGCAAGTGGGGCTGGATACTGAGATACATGTAAGGTACACTGCTGGAGTCAGAGAGACAAAGAGGAATGAGGCTGAAGCCAGAGAGGAGGGAAGAAGCTGGAGCCAGAAAGAGGTATAAAGCTGGAGACAGAGGGGGATAGGGATGGAGCTGGAGATGTGTCTGGAGCCAAAGAGGGGGATAAGACTAGAGTCATAGAGATGAATGTGGAAATGAGGCTGGAGTCATAAAGAGGAATGAAGCTGCAACCAGAGAGGGAGATAGGGCAGGAAGCAGAGAGGGGAATAGACCTGGAGCCAGAGAGGGGGATAATGCTGGAGACAGAGAGGGGAGTAATGCAGTAGACAGAGCAGGGGCATCAGGCTAAAATCAGAGAGATGGAGAGGTGGATGGGTCTTTGAACAGGGGATCAGTCTTCAGAATGGAGATGGAATGACCTATAACTACAGTAGCTTATACCTAACAGGAAGTGATCGATGACTCCAAAAATATGAGTGTACTGTGCCCCAATATTTTAGTTGCCAGCACTGGTGCTGACTCACTGTTTCTGTCATGCATGTATCATGTGTATGACCTGGTTCACTTGCTTTACGCTATGTGGACTTAATTCCCATCTTGTGACTCTTGAAGCACTTGTTTTTAGGCTTTTCAAGTTTTGTGCAGCAGATATGCTCTATTGAAACTGCAGTAGCTCGGCCCATACAGTCTCCATTGATGCATGACTCCAAAGCCACTATTAGAAAAGAATAGTCTGGAATAAGGTTTTGCAGCATTAACATTGCAACCTCATCATTGTCTACTTGGATGCCTACTGAGGTTAATTGCAGAGATGTACAGTAGACAACTTCCTAACAATATATTCATTCATATTCTTGCATGCATTTAGCTTAGTGCCATACAAAGTGTGCCTCATGTTGATTCAACTCATTAAGTCTTAGTAATTCTACCCACATTTAATGTGTCATCACCTTCCTGTGAATAATGGAATACACAAGCTGCTCTCCAACTAAGCCTATGGTTTCAATGGCACTATCCATATCATGAGTTGGGTTTATTACCAAGAACAATGGTAACTTTCTGCAATTTATCCCACTTTAAATGCATCTGCATGATGAATTCCATGTAGCATATCTCTCTGAACCAGTTAGCTTGGCAAATCCCATACCATATTTTAACTGTATAATTCCACCAACGGTAGGGATAAATCCACCCAAAATTTGTGTATCAGGACTGAAGCAAAACCCAATCTGGATCTCCCTAGGAGATCTGATCAAAACATAGACCCAGTTCAGATCTTCCCACAGTTCGGAATTCTGATTTTTTTTTAATCAGGATTATCAATTATTATTTTTTTGGTTTTAAACCAAACTGAAATCCAAATCCAAAATAAATCACTTGAGGGTGGTTGTGCAAAACCAAAACATGAAGTTAAATACAGATCCATAACCAAAACACAGGGGTCCACACACATCTCTAATCTAAAAACACATAAAGCAAGTTCCCTAAACCAAGAATATTTATTTACAAATGGATGCAATGCATAATTGAACGCAATCTAAAAAAAGTGCCTCCCTGATCACATGAACTTCACAGTAACACATGTAGGGATGGAATACATATTTATTTATTATTATTATTTAATAGCAGTTATTATATAGCGCAGCATATTCTGTTGCGCTTTACAATTAGAACAACAGTTTTAGAAAAAAACTGGGCAAAGACAGACAGACAGACATAGAGGTAGGGAGGCCCTGCTTGCAAGCTTACAATCTATAGGTAAATAGGCATTGATACACAAGGATAGATGCTACCTATTGCACAATGGTCCACCAGATTGCTAGATTCTTAATGGGTTGTATGATATTTTAACCCAGCAATGTTGGAAGACAAAATATGTGAGGATATGTGGACTGTACAGAGAGGATGAAATTGGACAGGGAAGCATTGAAGGTTATGTGGGTGGGTCTGGAATTTGGTAGGCTTGTCTGAAGAGATGAGTTTTCAGGGAACGTTTGAAGGTTTGGAGACTAGGGGAGAGTCTTATTGTGCATGGCAGGGCATTCCACAGAGTGGGTGAAGCCCGGATAAAGTCCTGTAATTTTGAGTAGGAACAAGTAATACATGTGGATGAAAGATGCAGATCTTGTGCAGAGCGGAGAGGTCTGGTAGGGAGATATTTTGAGATGAGTGAGGAGATGTATGATGGTGCAGGTTGGTTAATAGCCTTGTATGTAAGTAAAAGTATTTTATATTTGACACGGTAGAATACAAGTAACCAATGGAGGGACTGAAAGAGCCAGTGGCGTAACTAGAAATTTTTCTCCCCCAAGCCAAAAAATTCTTCGGCGCCCCCCCCCCATACCCCCCATAATTGGCACTAGTAAAGGGACACGGTGCGCGCCGCCAAAAAGGGTGTGTGGCTTCGTTGAAATGGGCGTGGCTTCGTGTAAAGGGGCGTGGCATTGCAGGAAAAGACTACCTTATACCCCAGTTTTGCAACCTGCACGCCCAGACGTTAGCCACCACAGGAAAGAAAAATAATCCTGATTCATGCCCCTTACATTATTTGTCATTTTTCCTCCTTATAGTAATGCCCAGTATACATTATTCCACATACTGCAATGGCCTTAGCCATTATGCCACACACAATAATGCACATGACACAATATGCACACACTGTAATGCCCCTGACACATTATGCCACACACCGTAATGCCTGTGACACATTATGACAGGAATCGCAATGCCCGTTATACATTATGCTACACACTGCAATGCCCCTGATACATTATAGCACATACAATGTCTGTGACACAGTATGACACACACCACAATGATCCTGCGACATTATACCACATACCACAATGCCCGTGATATAGTATACAACACACCGTAATGCCTGACACATTATGACACACACCGCAATGTCCGTGATACATTATGCCACACACCGTAATGCCCATTACACATTAAGTTCTACAGTAAGGGTTCTAATTACTTTTAAATTACCTGCTCATTGCCAGGGGTTTCATGCTCTTGGTTCCATGCACGGTGCCAGGGGTTTTCATGCTCAGGGTGTCATGCTCGTTGCCAGGGGTTTCATGCACTGGGTGTCATGCTCGTTGCCAGCGGTTTCATGCTCTTGGTTCCATGCACGGTGCCAGGGGTTTTCATGCTCAGGGTGTCATGCTCGTTGCCAGGGGTTTCATGCACTGGGTGTCATGCTCGTTGCCAGGGGTTTCATGCACTTGGTGTCATGCTCGTTGCCAGGGGTTTCATGCACTGGGTGTCATGCTCGTTGCTAGGGGGTAGTGCTTGTTACTAGGGCCGTGCTCCCAGTGCCACATATGCCCCCAGTGCCAGATATTCCCCCACAGTGCCAGGTATATGTCCCCAGTGCCAGATATTCCCCCACAGTGCCAGGTACATGCCCCCAGTGCCAAATATACCCCCCAGTGCCACATATGCCCCCTCAGTGTCTGCTTCCCCCAGTGCCAAATATTCCCCCACAGTGCCACATATGCCCCCTCAGTGCCTGCTCCCCCAGTGCCAGGTATATGCCCCCAGTGCCAAATATTCCCCCACAGTGCCAGGTATATGCCCCCAGTGCCAGATATTCCCCCACAATGCCAGGTATATGCCCCCAGTGCCATATATTCCCCCACAGTGCCAGATATTCCCCCACAGTGCCAGATATTCCCCCACAGTGCCAGGTATATGCCCCCTGTGCCAGATATTCCCCCACAGTGCCAGATATTCCCCCACAGTGCCAGCTCCCCCCCCCCCCGCTCCTTTGTGTTGGAGGGACAAGGAGCGCACAGCGCGCGCCTCTCCCGTGTCCCTCCTGGCACTACGGCCGGTCTAATAAAGGAAGTGCCGGTTCGTGAGCCAATCAGAGCTCACGAACGGCACTTCCTTTATTAGACCGGCCGGAGAGCCAGGGAGGGACACAGGAGAGGCGCGCGCTGTGCGCTCCGTGTCCCTCCTTACAGCAGCGGAGGGAAGGAGACCGCAGATTGACATGCGGACGCTCGTCCGCATGTCAATCTGTGCAAAGTCAGTGGCGCACCCGCAGCCCCTCACCCCCAAGCCACCGCGAGGACTGCGGGGGCAGTAGTTACGCCACTGGAAAGAGCGGATCAGCAGACGAAGAATGTCTAGCGAGGAAGATTAGCCTTGCAGCTGCATTTCAAATGGATTGTAGTGGTGAAAGCCTATGTTTGGGAAGACAAGTAAGGAGACTATTGCAATAATCAATGCGGGAGATGATGAGTTCATGGATTAGAGTTTTTGCAGTATCTTGAGTAAGATAATGGTGTATTTTGAATATGTTTTTTAGGTGCGTGTAACATGATTTAGAGACAGATTGAATGTGTGGAACATAGGACAGTTCAGAGTCAAGGATGACACCTAGGCAGCGAGCTTGTGGGGTAGGGTGGATAGTCGCATTGTCAACAGTTATGGAGATATCAGGTTGGTAACTATTCTTGGCTGGTGGGAAAATATGAAATGGCAGACAGGCATCCAGTGACACGAACCAATACAGATGGTGATAAATCAGGGGAGGATAGGTAGATTTGAGCATCATCAGTGTACAAATGATACTGAAATCCAAAGGAGCTGATTCGTTTACAAAGAGATTGAGAACAGCAGAGGACCCAAGACTGAGCCTTGCGGTACTCCAACTGATAGAGGTAGAGAGGAAGAGGTAGAATCAGAGAAGTGAACACTGAAAGAGCGAATTAGATCGGTAGGATGAGAACCAAGTAAATGCTGTGTCCTGAAGACCTAGGGATTGTAGTGTTTGTATGAGAAGAGAGTGATCGACAGTGTCAAAAGCAGCAGAGAGATCTAGAAGAATAAGAAGTGTGTAATGGCCTTTCGATCTAGCAGTGACTAGATCGTTCACTACTTTTGTCAGTGCCATCTCTGTGGAATGTTGGGCATGAAAGACTAACTTAAGTGGGTCCAATTAGTTGTGGGAGTTAAGAAAGTGTATAAGGCGAGTGTAGGCAAGTCTTTCAAGTAACTTGGAGGGACATGGTAGCTGAGAAATGGAACAGTAGTTACAGAGTTTGTTTGGGTCAGAGCTGTGTTTTTTTAGAATGGGAGTAATCACTGCATGTTTAACAGAAAGGAAAGATACCGGTAGAGAGAGAGAGATTACATATTTTAGTTAAGGTTGGGATAAGCATAGGAGACAAGGTTTTACTGACTTGTGAGGGTATAGAATCAAGAGGAGAGGTAGTGGAGTAGGAGGATGAAAAGAGTGTTGATACTTCATCTTCACTTGTGGGATCAAATGAAGAGAAAGTGCCAGAGGGTTCAGGTAGGGAATTGAGCAGTTCACTGGCTTAGTTAGAGCATACCATTTCATCTCGGATTTTATCAATCTTTTCCTTGAAGTAGGAAGCAAGTTCTTGTGCGCGGATAGTAGCTAGTGGGGAAGGTGTGGGAGGTTAAAGAAGTGATTTAAATGTATTAAAAAGTCGCTTGGGGTTGGTGACATGATAAGAGATGAGAGATTGGAAATATGTTTGTTTGGCAGTGTCCATGGCCTGACGATAGGAGTGGTAGGTGGTCTTATGTATGAGAAAGTCACTTGGATTCTGAGATTTACACCACTGATGTTCTACTTTATGTGGCAGTTTTTGTAGGTGTCTTGTTGATTAAGAGTGCCACGGTTGGAATCTGAGCCTACGTGGAGTGTGATGGGTACCTGGAGCCAGTTCATCAAGGGCACTCTCTAGGGTCTGGTGCAGGTGGGATACAGCAGTGTCAGGTGTGGTAAATGTAAAGATTGGTGAGAGGACTTGTTGCAGAGAAGTGAAAAGTTGTTGAAAATGTATATTGATAGTATTTCTGCAGGTTAGAGGAGGCATTTGATATTGTGGCAGACGTGACAGCGACATCCCATCTGTCAGAATTCAGACAGCAAGGCAGCGAGTCCCCTCGTAGGCCCGCTGTGCTCGCCATGCTTCAGGTCTGGTGGCTTGTCTCGCTTGCCACACTCGGTTGGTTTCTTGGACCAACCAATCGAGTGGGAATACCTGGCGGTGGTCGGGATTGCGGAAGTTGGTATTTCAGCCATTGTCGGGATTACGCCGTTGGTCTTTTGAACACTGGGATCCTGACAGCTGCATCCCTTAGGGAGGACTCAAAGAAGCAGAGCAGATAGTGAAAATTATAATTTTAAAAACAAATACTTTTAATGACAAGTTGCACTTACAATGTAGAAGATAAAAAAACAGCATATATACAAGTTCCCACAATTGCAAACAGCAGCAACTAGGATTATTCCTAGAATTCTATGATGTAAAATGGAAGGAGTAAGTCTCAGTTCCGGTCAATGTGACCAACACAAGCAGGACACTAGCGTACAGCAGCTTAGCCATAGGGAATCCAAACGTAATAGAGCCATGCATAATGCATTTCAGATGCAATGGTCCTTCATCAGAAGCAAGGTGTAGGCTCCACAGACAGTCCATATACTGTATACCCTAGCTTAAATATATAAACCTGTGTGGATTAATCACCATTAATCGGCATATCTGCTCCCTGCCAAAAGATGCCATCTGCATCCCACCATATCGGAAGTCATGTAAAATAGACTGGTAGAAAAAAACAACATTAGAATAAAGTGCTGGAGTGATTATAAATAAAGGGAGTCAGAGTTAAATTAAATGACTCATATGTAATTTTGCACCAAAGAGATGAGTATATTAAATTAAACAGCATTTCATTAATAAACTATGAAAATGTTTGTCTTCTACACAAGAAGACAGCCAGCAATGCGCCAAACAGCACATACTGTAATGCAAAGATAAGAGGTGCAAGATGTAATTGTCCTTGGGATCTCCCACCCACCCTTATGTTGATATATAGCCATCCTGTGTGCCACTGCAGTGCCATTCTGTTTTCTAGATGTGACATGTTTGAAGTTGAACTGCCATGTATTTGTGCCACCCACTGCTGTCACTTACCTTAGTCAGTCAGCTAGCTTGGTGCAATCTTTTGGCCTAAACTGGATCAAAATAATATTAATATTAGATGTGCTAGAAACTGCTGTGTGTTTGTCCCGCTGCTCTGTCGCTTAGTAACCAGCCAGATCGCTGCAGCCTTGGGTCTAAAGTAGATGAAAACAATATTGGGAGCTGTGAGGTGGTCAAAATTGACTGGAAGTGACTGGAAATTAATTTTAATGAGGTTAATAATACTGTAGGAACAAAAAAAATGGTCCAAATTATGGGATTTTAGCAGTTTTTATCAATTTTTTAAAGCACAGACCCAACACCAAATCACGAGGGTGGTTTTTCAAAGCAAAAAACAAAACATAAAGTTCATACAAATCCAAAACCAAAACATGGGGGTCAGTGCACATGCCGATCAAAAGTACTAATCCTAAATGTCCAGAACACTGGAATTGACTTTGTATATGACGATGATGTGAATAATATGCTAAATTCTGGAAAAGTACTTTATGAAAGTCCTGGAAATACTACCCATGCCAGTGTGTCTAAGTCCTTCCATGCATCTCACACCATAAACGGATGTTTATTATTATTTATTTATTACCAGTTATTTGTATAGCACACACATATTCCACAGCGCTGTACAGAGAATATTTGCCAATTCACATCAGTCCCTGCCCCAGTGGAGCTTACAATCTATATTCCCTATTACATGTACACACAGACACATTCACACTAGGGTTAATTTTGTTGGGAGCCAATTAACCTACCAGAATATTTTTGGATTGTGGGAGGAAACCAGAGTACCCAGAGGAAACCCACGCAAGTACGGGGAGAATATACAAACTCCACACAGTTAAGGCCATGGTGGGAATCAAACCCATGACCTCAGTACTGTGAGGCAGTAATTCTAACCATTCTACCATCCGGATGTACAGTATAAAGACATCTGTATATGCTTGTAGTTAAAAATCAGTTGTGGCCAATTGGTATTGAACTCTGTATGTCTAGTTCTTAAATTTGAATAAGCAAAGTTATTAAAAAAAAAAAATATTCTACAATATGGGAAGTAATGTCTACAGTAAGAAAAAAATATATTAAACCCATGGTTGAGTACGATCTGCCTACAGTTAGCAATTCTATCTTCATAGTTGTCATCTGATATTTGTATTACTAGAACTACAATTGATTGAACTGTTTGCTGTCCTTATAATACTTTTAGTTTATTTTTAAAATTATTTTTTATTGTTATCTTTCATTTGTAGCAAGACTTTAATTAGATACATTACTACATGTTATACAGAACTCAGTGTTTGTACTATACAAAGTAGATTTTCCAATTATGTTACAGTACACTGTAATTTAAACAAAAATATTTATATTCAGCTTTTTAATCCCTTCCTTTATATTGTTCATGTGTTTTCCGACAATTAATTCTGATAAACCCATATTTACTCTATACCCTGACGAGTCACAATTCTGAAGCTTTTTCTCTATTACTCTTTCTTTCTAAATCTTAATTGATTGCAATCGCAGACTCTAATTCTTGTTTCTTAATTTCTGTGTATTTCCTCTTTTAATACTTTATCATTCTCAGTACTGTTTTGTAATTCCCACTTTTCATTACCTTACATTTTCACTACTATTTTATTTAATATATTCACTATCTTTTAGTCTCTCACTCTCTTTATTTTCAATATGACTATTTTTTTCAGATTCCCCATCCTAAATCTACATCTGAATGGTGCTTTGCTAGCTGATTTGTGGAGGAGACAAGAAGCAAGCATGTCTGATGTACAGTAAGAGGATGTCGA
The DNA here is from genome assembly GCF_028390025.1 of Pseudophryne corroboree. NCBI lineage: Eukaryota > Metazoa > Chordata > Amphibia > Anura > Myobatrachidae > Pseudophryne > Pseudophryne corroboree. The sequence continues at coordinate 390,735,789 of NC_086444.1, read as the reverse complement.
AACTCCAAATATGTGGAAATGAAAAAGCAGCCAATACTTTTTTTCTTTCTGCACGTAAAACGTAAATATTTTTCTTAGTTTTAATTAATTTGCCTATCCACCCAGATAGCATGAAGCATAAAAAATATTACAGTTTTAAAGAAGATTTTTTTTCTCATAGTGCACAAATTCCAGGTCCTCTGCTTTATTTTCCTCTTGCTTATTTATCTGTCACAGTATTCTACTGTACATGTTGAGGCCCACTGTATATTATAGCTAAACTGATCTATTCTTAAAAACCCTACAGATATGTCCTCTTACATCTCTGCGCTGTGCACTACAAGTCGCAATGCACATAACACGTGATTGCCATCAGGGCCAGCAACAGAAATCTTGGAGCCCGGTACAGTGATACCTCTGGGACCCCCTCAGATTTATATATATATGTAGATTGTGAAATTTCCACTTGTTTGCTGCATGTGTGTTTAAGGACATCTATACAATCATTATTGATGACTTTCATTGCAAATTTTTATGATTAAGGACCCTTATGATTAAGGTTTGTTTAGAGAAAAAGACTCACAAAGGTAGCTGTATGCTTATTGCCCTATATAAACTCCAATCTTATAGTCCTGCCCTTTTTTGTGAATTACCCCTGATGAAGTCGTTAAGACGAAATGCGTAGGGTCTGTCAGCTATGAGTCACCAATCCAGATTGTGAAGATTCTTCCTTTTGAGCTCCCACCTTGTGAAGTTGAGGGAGGATCTAATTTGCTATCTACATGATGTGGACTTCTCTCATTGATATACAAATTTTATTTCTGTACAAATATTTTTATTGTGTACAGTATGTTAAAAATTGTGTCAATAAACCAATAATTGGTACTAATTGTCCTTTATGGCCTTTTTTCTAGGTGATTTTCCAGTGAGGGGATATCTGTTACAGGATACCATGTGAATAATCTCTTTGAAAACTCTCCAACCTACAGTCTGCACCCATTGGGTACATTGTTTGGAAGATTTGAAGAATAAATATTCAAGGAATATAGCACACTTAGGAATTCTGTTTGCTCTATGTTTATTTGAGACCTTACAACAGAGGTCTTTCCTGTAGTGCTGCTTTTGTCTGTGCGCAAGATAAGGATATTGTTTGTGTATATATATATATATATATATATATATATATATATATATATGGTATATATATATATATATATATATATATAATTTATTTTTTTAAAGCACAACGGAATTTGCTGCGCTATATAAGAAACTGTTTATAAATACATATACAGGTTGAGTATCCCATATCCAAATATTCCGAAATACGGAATATTCCGAAATACGGACTTTTTTGAGTGAGAGTGAGATCGTGAAACCTTTGTTTTTTGATGGCTTAATGTACACAAACCTTGTTTAATATACAAAGTTATTAATAATATTGTATTAAATTACCTTCAGGCTGTGTGTATAAGGTGTATATGAAACATAAATGAATTGTGTGAATGTAGACACACTTTGTTTAATGCACAATGTTATAAAAAATATTGGCTAAAATTACCTTCAGGCAGTGTGTATAAAGTGTATATGTAACATAAATGCATTCTGTGCTTAGACTTAGGTCCCATCACCATGATATCTCACTATGGTATGCAATTATTCCAAAATACGGAAAAATCCGATATCCAAAATACCTCTGGTCCCAAGCATTTTGGATAAGGGATACTCAACCTGTATTTATTTATACACATATATAAATATGTATCTTTATTTCCTCCCACACACACACCACAGTCTGTGTCTCCCTCTCTCCTTCCTCCCACACATCCCACAGTCTGTCTCTCCCCAATGACTCCATGCTGCACCCCCACCGCATCCCAAGCCCTGTTTCTCCTGATCAATCCACTCTTACCCCCAGGCAGGGGCGTAGGGAGGGTGGAACAAGTGGAGTTCGAGCTCCAGGCACCGCTGGATACTGAAGGTGCCGGGTCACTGCACAGCTGAGAGTCGGGATCTCGGGCAGGGGTAGGAGGATATTACTAGAAGAGAGGGACGGGTTAGCCACCACACTGCCTGCATGTTGCAGATCACTGATTGTACCGTGCAGAGAGTCCAGTGCAGTGCAGTGCAGTGTGGTGTGTTGTTAGGGAAGAGGGGAGGTTTGAAGGCTTGTCAGAAGAACTTTCTGGCTGTCAGGGATCTGCATTCAGTGATTTGGAACATGCAGGCAGTGTGGTGGCCACTCCTTCCCTTTCCTCAGTCCTTTCCATCTACCCACTGAGGTCCAGCCTGTCAATCACATAGAAGCTCTGCCCCTCCAGGCTGGAACGAGGAGCTGCTCTGCTGCTGGCCTCTTGGTGGGAATTACTGTGTGTTTATGTCTGTGTATACTGTGTGTTTGTGTGTAAATATGTGTATATGTCTGTGTGCTATTGTGTATATATGTATGTGTGTGTTTGCATATATATATCTTTGTATACAGTATGTGTGAGTATATGTGTGTGTTTATGTATGTCTATGTGTATGTCTGTGTGTATATTTGTGTTTATGTATATATATATATATATATATGTATATATATATATATATATATATATATATATCTATCTGTGTATACTGTATTTGTGTGTTTATGTATGTCTGTGCCTAAATGTGTGTGAATCTATGTATGTATGTATGTATGTATGTATGTATGTGTGTGTGGTGGTGGTTGGGGGAGCTTTGACATGACCCTGCTCTGGGTGTAATGTCTCCACGCTACGCCTCTGCCCCCAGGGAGTGACTCACCTGCGCTGCACTCCCTAGTATCCAGTCCCGAACACCGTACAGCAGGTACCATGCAGCTCTCACACTCCACCAGAAAAGGCCAGCACAGGACAAGGGAATACTGTCCAGAAGAGCTGCTGCCATGTCCCATAACTGCCTGCAACAGAGCTGGACCTGGAAGAGTGGGCACACACTCACGCCGCACAGTCACTGTGTGTGAGAGGCTCTGGTCACTCTGAGGCTGCCATCACACCGCCTACAGCTCACTGCCATATTTGGACAAGATGGCTCATATCCCTGCTGGGCACTAAGTGGCATATTCTTGGGGGCCCTCTGATCCTTGGGGCCCGGTACAGGTGTCTCCTTTGACCCTCCCTGTCACCGGCCCTGATTGCTGAGCGTCTTTTTTAGCATTTTTTTCCACTAAATGGGTCTTGATACAAAATAATGAAATACGATGCAGCTTATCCTGATTAAAATGATATGCAGCATGCCTATATTCTGTGTATGAATGCAAATCCATTTGCATACAAAATGCTATACTGTAATGTGGCATTTCGGATGCAGATAGAACCACAATTACACATAGAATATAGGCATGCTGCATATCATTGTAATCAGCAGAAGCTGCCTGTGCGTCCTATTACATTACATTGCATCAAGATGCATTTTTGTGGAAAAAATGCAAAAAAAGATGTCCGGTGCTACCAAGTCCCGCCACGGCATGGCGTGACTTCAAGGGCTGTTTTGCATGACTGCAGCAAGGATCTAAGAGGATGCATCTGTACATATTGCATCCATGTACACTATACTTAATTAGACACATACATTTTCAACCTGGTTATTGTAAATATAGAATCATGTCTATTTTCAGCATCTTTAAATAATTGGCTAATAGACAAGAAAATGTAGAATAGTACTGTATTGTAGATACAGCCTTTAAAGATAAAACAAAAGAAGGGAATGTAGGCTCTAGAGACTGGTTGGGTGATCTGATTAATTTACAACAACTTCTATTAAGGCAAACGAAACACTAGTGGAAGAAAAACACTTTTGATAATTATATCAAACATAATATAACACCTGGGGGCCTGAAATCTAATTTCTATTCAGCTTTCGAAACAGCAAATTTTAGGTTAGAATGAAAATATTCACTTATCACCTGCTCAATAGAATTAATTAACATCTTAGTAAAACACAATAACCTTATGTTGGAATACTATACCAAAGATTTAACAACTCTAGGCAACAGAGTGAAAGAATTTGAGGGACTAGAACATTTTCTGAAAACCTATAATAAATGTAAAGTGAAAAATGAATAGTTAAAAAATCAATCTTTAAAAAAAATTGAGGATATAAAAGAGATTACTCTCTAAGGGCTATATTTAGTAAACATAGAAACATCTTTTAACAATGGATGTCAATTAAAAATCAGTGCACTTCCACAATGCTGCTAAGTAATAAAAAAGTAGCATTTACTGTACACCTCAAAATCAGATTCTTTATGTTTGTATATTACTTGTAAAATGTTGTGTATTATAAACTAAAGTGAAAACAAACTACAATAGTGTATTACTATTAACAACTTATAAATAAAACAATCTTGTTGACAAAAATGTTTTACTCTCCACTGTCCATGCTCCAGCTTCCCAAATATCACTGGGAAGATTTCACCAGCAGAGGAGGAAGGATCTGCTTCCTTAAGCAAGCAAGGTAGCAAATGGGTTCCTCCTCCCCCCCTTCCCCCCGAGCACCCCACCTTCTCCTCCGCCGTATTAAAATATGTGGAGCATGCGGGCCACATATTTTTTTCCATTCATATTTTTTTATGGGCATGCCCAACATTTATTACTGGGGAACAACGTGGCTCTCTATGCCTCTAAGTATCATGGTGGGGTCATAAGAAATAAAATGCAAAGATGAATAGCAAATCAGCAACATTGAGGGGAGAACAGCTTCAGGTGTTAGTCCAGACAATAAGATCCAACACATACTGTAGACAAAAAAATGAACTTGCTTTTCTTGCTTTACTTACACACATGAATCAGATCCTAATACTAATTCCAACCCCTGCATCCCAAGGATCAAACACAATCCCCCAAAACTACCCTAACCTGTGAATAAGAATAGCGTAAAAGACACTCTTAAAAGATAGAGTTGTAGAATATCTCAAATCCAGCAATTTACTGGATCCCAAACAGCACGGATTCACTGGGGAAGGAGGGGGGGGGAGGGGGGGGATCATGTCAAACAAACCTTATTAACTTTTTTGGCTGGGTGACAAAAGTACTAAATCAATAAAGGGCCATAGATATTGCTTATCTAGATTATAGTAAAGCTTTTGATACTGTCCCACATCTCAAACTGTTAAATACACTTGAAAGCATGGGATTAAATTCTAAAGTGGTTGAATGGATTAGATCTTTGTTGCAGGATACAACACAGAGAGTTGTAGTGGATGGAGTGCATTCACAGTAGATATGTGCCCTTATCCCCATGTTTTGGTTTTGATTTTGGATATGTATTAACTTGTTTTGGTTTTGCAAAAACCACCCTCACATGTTTTGATTTTGGATCTATATTTTATTTTTATTTTTTTATAAAAACAGCCAAAAATCACATAATTGGGCTTTTATTTGTTCCTGCGGTATTATTAACCTCAATAACATAAATTACAAGTAATTTCCAATCAATTTAACCACCTCACAACTTTTTTTACCAACATAAAGTAGGCCAAAGGCTGGCTAAACTAAGCAACAGAGCAGCGGCACAAACACACGCCAGATATTTCTGTTTAAAGAGTAAAGTATGCCTCTTTTAAGATAACACAAAGGATGCAACGGGAAAGACACACCAGTAGGAGTAAAAAAATGATTTATGATGTATAGATACTGAAGAATAGAGGAAATGTCAAGTGCTTGGCAAATACAGTTTAGTGCCAAGAAATACAAAATCATGCACTTGGGTCTCAAAAATACAAAGTCTAAATATATTATTAATGGCACTATAATGGAAACTACTGATGAGGAAAGAGATCTACAGTAGGTGTCACTATTTCAGTGGACTTAAAGTCAGGAAAGCAATGTAACAAAGCAAGTCAGATGCTTGGTACTGTAGCATAGGGAGATGAATTAGCAGTATAAAAAAAGAAGTACTAATGCAGCTGTATAGATCACTGGTATGTCCTTATCTAGAATACTGTAATCAGTTGTGAAGGCCATATATCCATAAGGATATTAATACATACGAAACTTTACAAAAGGTAAATAAAATGGTGCATGGCTTAAATCACAAAACTTACCCAGAAAGACTAAAATATATTTAGTTTGCACCAGAGAAGGGAAAGGGGGAACATGATAGAAACTTTCAAATATATCAAGGGTTTTATCAATACAGGAGGGAAACATTCTTTAATGGAAGAGAAGTATTAGAACTCGAGGGCATACACTGAAACTGGAGGGAGTCTGGTTCAGGGGAAATTTGAGGAAAAATTAAGGCTAGCCTTACAAAGAAATAAGGATCAAATAGGGTTTGAGGAAACAATATGGTTAAAAAAAGGGGAAGACTAGATGGTTCATGTTGTTCTTATCTACCAGCAAATTCTATTTCTGTATTTCTATGTTTACATAATAGTAAGATATAGAAAACATAAACTACCATAGTATGATAAACAAAGCCCACCAGGGCTTCCCGCAATGAGCCACAAAACTGTAGAAATAAATAGATAGCAAGAATCATGGTTACCTAGATTAAACAGGTACAAAATAATCAGCATTGCTCCTTGGAATCCATATTCAGAAGCTCTTGGTCTTGAATGTTTAACAGTACATTTAGACCTGGAGACTGTCTCAACATATGGCAACAAGGTGGGAATCCAGTCAGAAATGAAAGAAAGACCAGTCAAGAAGATGATGTTGAGAGAGAAAACAAGTTTGGCAGATCAAAAGGTGACTTCAGTACCAGAGATAATTTACAGATGTAGCCATGCTCCACCAGCCTGCAGCTTGATGTATTCGCAGAATTCCAGGTGTGGCAAGTGTGCCTACAACTAGGATGTTCTCAAGTGTCTAAGTATGCACGCCATAGGAATATATAAGTGGAATACTAAGCCGCTGCTCGGCGTACTATGTCTCACTTATGCCTCAGCATAGCGTGTGTGGCCGTGCAGCTGAGCCGCAGGATGGATAAGCGTGGCTACATCTATAAAAGGGATTTTAAAAGTTGGCACTGTTGTAAGGTTTGTCAGGAAAGATCTTGAAATATGTGAGTCCAAATGAGGGACCTTGTTAAAAATATCCACCATCACTGTGAAATAATGGAGTTGGTAAATAACATCCATTTAGAGGACAGATCATGAGGACAAAGGGCACAGTGGACTTTATTGAACAAGATCTTAGTATCTAGGTATTTGGAGAGAGTTTACCTGAAATCTTACTTAGAAGATCCACAATGACACATTGTGGAATCTCTTCTGGAATGCCTTCCACTTGCAAATTGTTATGATGGACCTGGTTATCCAAGTTATTAAGTCAAGTGTGGAAGGACCACAGCTATATACTGTAGATTAATAATCCATCAATGCATGAAAATCATGCAGAGCTCCATCAGCGATCTCCTGATATGCCTCTATGCCCATCAATTGCCTAGAGATAGGAATTACATCTGCCTGTATGAGGTCAAGTATAAAGCAGAATTTTTTTTCTAAGTGAGTTTCTGGTTTAATAGTAGGAGTCTTGAAGAACTTTAGTATTTCAGAGTAACTGACTTCAGGGCCTGACAACCTTGGTGGAGATACAGTAGGCATATGGACAATTGGACCCTATAAGAGGATTGCAGGGAGGACTTTAGGGATAATTTGGTGAATATATAGTTGAGGGATATCCCCGCCCTTTTGCAAGTGCTTCTTTGGCAGCATGATGAGGCACAAAGACCTGAGAAGATAAATAAAAATAAAGGCTTGCTAACAGTTAAACTAAAGCAGATGCTGGACACACTGGTAAATAACAACAAATACCAGACTTAGTAGCAGAGATTACAGTTGAGCACACTAGATGATGATGATGATGGCAGTTTGTGGGATGGCAGTATGGGTGGCATGTTGGATATCACTAGTCTCAGGACTGAGTCATCAGTGTGGAACAGAGATTACCAGACGATGGAGGTTGAAAGCAGAATAGACCAGAAAGTCACTGAAATCTGGGGATGGATTGGAAAGGGGCTACTAAATCAGACCACAGAGTGCAATAATCCCAGTTGTAGTTGGAACACATTTCTAAATGCTTGCGTCACACTAACAGAGTCAGTATGTGTTACCAGTGGCAGGCAGGAGAAGAGGGCAAAAGGAATAGACACATGCTCACCTAGTCACTGACATTGTCAGGGTCCAAACAGTATGGATAGAAAATGGAGGACTGACAGGTTACGTGGCTTCTGGGATCAGGCTGTGACTCCTGGGGTCAGGCAGGTGAGTGGTCACAACCCAACAGCAGTCGCGTGTCATGTGGAAACTGGAAAATTGTGTCAGAATACCCAGTCTTCAATGTAGTTTTGTTGCAGAAACAGAATTTGGGCAGGGGACTCAGGGGTAGTAGTCCATAGGTTGGTTTAGCAAGGTTGTCCTGGTGCAAACCAAGATGCAGTGCCACTCACTGCAAACAGTTATCGTGCAGCCAGGAGGAGAGGATCCCAGTTGGTTGGAGACACTAAGACCAGTGGCTGGGTTCCCAAGATGGTGCTGGTAATCATGTAAGCCAAGCAAAGCTCTGTTCCCAGGAAAGGAACAACCTGAAGCGAATGGAAAAGAATCTATGGGTCCCAGATAGCAGGAATATGGTATTTAGGTAAAGAATGTGTTGGCACTCAAAAAATGCACATCTGCTCAGGCCATGCCTCCCAGAAATATATTTTATCTGATGACCAGCTCAACCCAGTTACTTTAAATAGTGAAGTTACTGTACTGACAATAGGGAGGTCTTTAAATATTCTGAATTTATGACTCACTTGGAGCATTTATGGAGAGCAAAGTATACATGATGCAAATGATCTATACAATTTACAATGGATTTACAGGTCCCAAGGAGTATGTACATAGACTTGAAGGCCATGTATTGCACTAATGAAATTTAACTACAATACATGATTACATATTTGCTACATTTGAAATAAAAATAGTATACAGTATGTCTCCAAAAATACTACATTACTTTATAATGTATGTAACCCCCATAATGTGTCCTGTAAATTCTAATGTAACTCTATATTTCAAGAGATTAATATATACATTTTTTATAGTTTAATGTGTTGCTATGGGGATATTTATCAAAGTTTTTAGAGAGATAAAGTGGTAGGAGAAAAAGTACTAACCAATTATTTCCTAAATGTCATTTTACAGGCTATGTCTGAAAAATGACAGGAGCTGAATCGGTGGTACTTTATCTCTTTCCAAAGTTTATTTAATCTCTACCATGCGCTACTGTACCATGCCCTCCCCGGTGTACATCCATGTATCCAAATGGGAAAGGACTGAGATACCTACTTTCAGTGTCTACAGACACTGTAATCATGCTTTGTGCATCTTTCGATGCCACCATTGGTCGCATCATTGAAACTTTCACCAGCTAGGTCTAGATTATCTATCAAGTATGGCGTCCAATGTGAGCAATTCAGCATCTCTATAAGCAACGACTTTCAGCAAGACTCCCATACTATGTTACATCTGCATCTGATTAGCCAACCCCCGTAACTGCCTAGGAATACAGAACACATTTCTACACTTATGGCCTAATTCAAAGTTGATTGCAAAACAACATTTACCTCTAATGGGCAAAACCACGTGCACTGCTGGTGGGGCAAATATGACATGTGCAGAGAGAGTTAGATTTGGGTGGGGTGTGCTCAAACTGAAATCTAAATTGCAGTGTAAAAACAAACCACCAGTATTTACCCTGCACTGAAACAATGGGGGTCATTCTGACCTGATCACATGCTGCCGTTCATCGCAGCGCAGCGATCAGGTTAAAAGTGTGCATGCTTCAGCACAGCAGTGCACCAGTGCATGGCTGACAGCCGATGGCTGTCATTGCCTAGCGATCTTCTCTGCCTGATTGACAGGCAGAGGCGTTCACTGGGCGGGAGGGGGCGGCATGGCGGCATTTGGTCGCTGTTTGTAGGCATGGTCCGGCCAATGCAGGTGTGGCAGGACCGTGCGGGGGCGGGCCGCAGCGGCTGCGTGATGTCACATGCAGCCGCTGTGACCCGGGCAGTGACGAGTAGCTCCCGGCCAGCTCGCAAAAGCTGCGCTGGCCAGGAGCTACTCCTGAAGTGCAAAAGCATCACCTCTGTGCAAAATTTTTACGTGAAGATATTACCGGCCGGTGGTCTGATTTATAGTTGTTTTATACATATATTTTTTAAGTATAATTTTTTTTAAAAAGTGTTCTAAATAAATTGAATTTATGCAATTTCTGTGCGCTGTAATATCATTGGCCCTCATTCCGAGTTGATCGGTCGCAAGGCAAATTTAGCAGAGTTACACACGCTAAGCCGCCGCCTACTGGGAGTGAATCTTAGCTTCTTAAAATTGCGACCGATGTATTCGCAATAATGCGATTACTAACTACTTAGCAGTTTCAGAGTAGCTCCAGACTTACTCTGCCTGTGCGATCATTTCAGTGCTTGTCGTTCCTGGTTGACGTCACAAACACACCCAGCGTTCGCCCAGGCACTCCCACCGTTTCTCCGGCCACTCCTGCGTTTTTCCCGGAAACGGTAGCGTTTTCAGCCACACGCCCCTGAAACGCCGTGTTTCCGCCCAGTAACACCCATTTCCTGTCAATCACATTACGATCGCCGGAGCGAAGAAAAAGCCGTGAGTAAAAATACTTTCTTCATAGTAAAGTTACTTGGCGCAGTCGCAGTGCGAACATTGCGCATGCGTACTAGGCGGATTTTCACTGCGATGCGATGAAAAATACCGAGCGAACAACTCGGAATGAGGGCCATTGTTTCTTCTAGTGTTTTGTAATCAACCTTGAATTAGGCCCTTAGTGGCTTGTGCATCCGAATCTGCACGGAAACTCTGTAAGAGCACCATCAAAATGCATGTCCGGTGTAACTTTGAAAAAAATAATAAATTATATTTAGAAAAAAAAGAAAACACATTTCCCGATGTAAAAAACACCCACATTGGCCCCCACAGACAAAAAACAAAAACATTGGCTCCACAGGGGTAAAAAAAAATACACACATTGGCCCAAACAGGAAAAAAATAAAGCACATTGGCCCCCTCAGAAAAAAAAATACATTAACCCCCATAGTGCCAGCCAGGCCACAGACCAGAGCATGGGGAAGAGCCCAGCAGGAACTTTTCCACTCACTTGGTGGCCTAATCAGTTACTTAGACATTGTCATGACAACAACCATGATGGATCCATGATATTTACATCCCAGAATTTTGATATCTTCTAAGATACATACACCATACTGTATGTAAACATGTATGTAGCTATTATTAAAATGTCTCAGTAATTACCAATGAAATGTCAATTTAATGATTACTATATGTTATTTTTTTTACGAAGGTTAAATACACTAAGTATTATTAATATGTTACTTCTCTTTGAAGCCTTCAATGGATTATCCCCACAATTATATCACTCCTACAGGAAATATATCTCACCCAGGGGTGGGTAGGCCATAGGGATCACAGGGAAGATCCCAGGATGGTGCGATGTGCATGTGGGGTCTGTTTTGTTTGTTGACATGTGATTGGTGGTGGTGGTGGTGGTGGTGGTGGTGGTGATGCTGCTGCTGCTGTTATGGTTACATGGTATTCTTCTGATGCTGCCCATGTGAGGCCATTTCTACAAATTACTCCAGGGATACTTTTGGTTCCAGACAAAATCAGCTGCGCAAAGTATCAGGGAAAGGACAGTACAATTTTAGGAGAACCGATGTATGTATATAAATTGATTTATTAATGAAAAAGCATAAAATAGCAGTAAAAGATGACATAAAATTGTTGGATATAAAAAGGCACACCTTGACTAAGTTTATCCGTTTAAACAGACACCAAATAGTGTCGGTTCTCTATATGGAAGTCCACAAAGGGAAATAAAGTCCAGCTGTTTGTTGGAAAGCAATAGATGGTAATAGCCGTAATGTTAATACTGGAAGTGAATGATCAGTGCAGTAGACATCCCATAATAATAAATTGGGGGAGTAATCCAGTGTTATTTATTGTTCAATTACCTCTCCTTAGGTGGGCTGGTCCAAAGCCGAGCGTCCTCGGCGATGTGTCCTGCAATGCCCACTGTGCGAATGCCGCAGGGGAGAGGGAGCCGTGGATTCACTGTAAAGTGTATGCCGTGTGCTGGTTTATCCGGCTGACGGGGAGCCGTATGTTGATACGGGCGGCTCGAGAATTCAGATCCGCGGCTATTCTGGGATCTCTGTGGAGATGAAGGACGGCTTGCGGGGAGAACAAACCCGCTAATGCTTTCAAATCGGATACCTCGGCAGGTGTGCAGACAGGAGGCGTGGCCTAACTAGTTTCGTCACGTGACCCGTGACTTTGAGAAAGTCACGGGTCACGTGACAAAACTAGTTAGGCCACGCCTCCTGTCTGCACACCTGCCGAGGTATCCGATTTGAAAGCATTAGCGGGTTTGTTCTCCCCGCAAGCCGTCCTTCATCTCCACAGAGATCCCAGAATAGCCGCGGATCTGAATTCTCGAGCCGCCCGTATCAACATACGGCTCCCCGTCAGCCGGATAAACCAGCACACGGCATACACTTTACAGTGAATCCACGGCTCCCTCTCCCCTGCGGCATTCGCACAGTGGGCATTGCAGGACACATCGCCGAGGACGCTCGGCTTTGGACCAGCCCACCTAAGGAGAGGTAATTGAACAATAAATAACACTGGATTACTCCCCCAATTTATTATTATGGGATGTCTACTGCACTGATCATTCACTTCCAGTATTAACATTACGGCTATTACCATCTATTGCTTTCCAACAAACAGCTGGACTTTATTTCCCTTTGTGGACTTCCATATAGAGAACCGACACTATTTGGTGTCTGTTTAAACGGATAAACTTAGTCAAGGTGTGCCTTTTTATATCCAACAATTTTATGTCATCTTTTACTGCTACTTTATGCTTTTTCATTAATAAATCAATTTATATACATACATCGGTTCTCCTAAAATTGTACTGTCCTTTCCCTGATACTTTGCGCAGCTGATTTTGTCTGTTTCTATATTCTCCAACCAAACACCCACATAGTGTTTTTCAGCCGCGCATGTATCAGGGTAATTTGATTATTAGCCTCCTGCAATTGAGGCGCTGTAGAAGCAGTCTTCTGTTTTTTCTCTTTTATACTTTTGGTTCCCAATCTGCCCCTGTCCAACTTTGACAGAATTGAATACTGTATGCTAGCGCTACATAAATGTTAATAAATAAATTAATATATAAATGTTACAGCCAAGATTTATATAACCTCTTTGTGCCAATTTGCCTTTCCAACAGCAGTGACAATTTGAAACACATTGTAATACAGAAAGTTATATTATACATTTATATATCTTTTCCTCCATGATAGGCAATTTGGTTTATTATTTTCTGTGGGGGCCAATGTGTGTGCTTTTTCCTGTCGGGGGCAATGTATTTTATGTTTGTCTTGAGCAATGTTTTCATCTGTGCTTGTGTCTGGGTTGCACCGCAATGGTGTTCATACATACAGAGTTGCAGAATAGAATCTGATACAAGCACCAAGAAGTGTATAAGAAATGTGTTGGGCATCCCTGTGTGGTTACAGGGGGTTGGCTAATTAGATGCAGATGTAACATGGGCATTGGCATTTTGCTGATAGTGGTTGCATATAGAGATGTTGAATTGCTCTAGCATAGGTCTTGTGAAAGTTTCAATGGCGGGACCAATGGTGGCATCTAAAGACACACAAAGCATGATTGCAGCATCTGTAGACATTACATAGTAACATAGTATCTAAGGTTGAAAAAAGACAATTGTCCATCGGGTTCAACCTATTTGTGGTCTCCTATGCACGATTATTTTGTATAAAATTTTGACTGAAGTTGATGACTGCCGTTACGTTTTACCCCTCTTTTTTATAATAACCATAGTGCGTGACTATGCCCCGTAACCCTGGATATCCTTATCCATTAGGAATTTAGCTAACCCATTCTTAAAGGTGTTGACTGAGTCAGCCATTACAACTCCCTCAGGCAGGGAATTCCAAACACGTATCGTCCTCACTGTAAAAAAGCCTTTACGCCGTATTGTGCGGAATCTCCTCTCCTCTAACCTGAGCGAGTGTCCACGAGTTCTCTGTGTTGATCTAACCAAAAACAGGTCCTACGCAAGATCTGTATATTGTCCCCTTATATATTTGTAAATGTTGATCATGTCCCCTCTTAATCTCCTCTTTTCCAGTGTAAACATGCCTACTATTGCAAGCCTTTCCTCGTATTCCAGCGTCTCCATACCCTTAATTAGTTTGGTCGCTCGCCTTTGAACCTTTTCTAGCTCCAGGATATCCTTTTTGTAGTAAGGTGCACAGAATTGTACACAGTATTCAAGGTGTGGCCTCACAAGTGATTTATATAACAGTAGTATAATACTCTCATCCTTAGCATCAATTCCCCGTTTTATGCATGCTAATATCTTATAAGCCTTATTTGCTGCAGTCCTACTTTGGGTACTACTGCTTAGTTTGCTATCTATGAGGACACATAAGTCCTTTTCCAGTAAAGAATCCCCTAATTTTACCCCATTTAGTAGGTAGGTGTTATTTTTGTTCTTGTTACCACAGTGCATTACCTTACACTTGTCTGTATTGAAGCACATTCTCCATTTCGCTGCCCAAGCTTCTAATTTAACTAAGTCATTCTGAAGCGACTCAGCATCCCCCTCCGCATTTATAACTTTACACAATTTGGTGTCTTCTGCAAAAATTGACACCATGCTCTCTAGACCTTTTTTCACATGGGCCCCCTTTCCCCGAATGCCAGAAACCCACTCTGACTTCTGTCTAAGTGGGTTTCTTCAGCCAATCAGGGAGCGCCACGTTGTAGCACCCTCCTGATCGGCTGTATGCTCCTGTACTGACTGACAGGCGGCACACGGCAGTGTTACAATGTAGAGCCTATGCGCTCCATTGTAACCAATGGTGGGAACTTTCTGCTCAGCGGTTGACCGAAAGTGACCTCACCGCTGAGCAGAAAGTTCCCACCATTGGTTACAATGGAGCGCATAGGCGCTACATTGTAACACTGCCGCGTGCCGCCTGTCAGTCAGTACAGGAGCACACAGCCGATCAGGAGGGTGCTACAACGTGGCGCTCCCTGATTGGATGAAGAAACCCACTTAGACAGAAGTCAGAGTGGGTTTCTGGCATTCGGGGAAAGGGGGCCCATGTGAAAACATGGGTCCCCTTTCAGTTCGTGGCTCGTGTGTCCGTTTTTTTATTTTAATCAAGTACGTGGATTACAAAAGGATTATCCGAGGAGCCTGGTACCCTGGATCTGGTGAGTAAAATTTATTCAACAGGTACCCCATGGATTCTACTGGACAAGAGGACCGACCTGCGTGTGAACATAAGGTAAGTATATATGTATGTTTGTGTGGATGGATGTAATAAAACCTTACTTTCAAGGTGTGTGTGTATTGTCTTTTTTTGGGTATTTTTTTAGTAGTAGTACTGCAGGTACCAGCGGGCCCGTTTTTCCGCCACATGCTGGTACTTGTGGTTCTCCAAGTACCAGCATACGGGGGAGGCTTGCTGGGCCTTGTAGTACCGCTACTAAAAACAATATCTTACACTTTTACAAAAAGGCTATCAGCCCCCCATCCGCAGCCCATTGGATGGGGGGGACAGCCTCGGGCTTCACCCCTGGCCCTTGGGTGGCTGGGGGGGACCCCTTGATTGAAGGGGTCCCCACTCCCCCAGGGTACCCCGGCAAGGGGTGACTAGTTGGATATTTGATGCCACGGCCGCAGGGCACTGTATAAAAGTGACCCCCGGCTGTGGCATTATCTGTCCAGCTAGTGGAGCCCGGTGCTGGTTTTAAAAATACGGGGGACCCCTACGCTTTTTGTCCCCCGTATTTTTGGAACCAGGACCAGGCGCATAGCCCGATGCTGGTTGCTTAAATATGGCGGAACCCCTGTCATTTTTTTCCCAGATTTCTGCAACCAGGATCGGCTCAAAGAGCCCGAGGCTGGTTTGGCTTAGGAGGGGGGACCCCAAGCAATTTTTTTAACAGTTTTACAGTGCTTATTTAAAAAAAAAAAAATGAACACCAGCACGGATCACACAGATCCGGCCGAGATTCATTTAGAAAAAGTCGGCAGTGTTTTGCTAATCACTGCCGTAAAAAACTAAAAAAAAACACGAATGACATCAACATCGGAAAACCCAAAAATGCAGAATACGGCAGCTTAGTAAATTAGTCGTAATAAATTCAAAAAGTTGCAGTTTTACACTTTCGATGTCATTCGTGATTATTCTCCCACCAAATCGGGAGAATTGCGAATGTTAGTAAATATACCCACTGTTTAAAAAACTCATTTAGTGTGTCCGCTATGTCCTTATCATTTTTGCATAAGACTCCCAACTTGTCTTTTAAAGGGCCTATACTCTCCTTCTTTAATCTCTTGCTATTAATGTATTTAAATAATTTTTTGGAATTCGCTTTGCTTTCCTTTGCTACTAGTTTTCCAGTTTCTACTTTAGCCGCTCTTATTTCCTTTTTACATATTTTGTTACATTTCTTATAGTGCTGAAATGACTCTGCTTCCCTGTCAGATTTGTATTTTTTAAATGCTCGCCTTTTCTTGCCCATAAGTTCCTTTATCTTTATGTTAAGCCACATCGGTTTATGATTTTTATTCCTTTTTTGCTGCTCGTAGGAATAAATTTGAGTGTATTTTTAGCTAGCAGGAATTTTAGTACTTCCCATTTCTCCGTAGTATTTTTTTCTAAAAAAAAAAACCTTCCCATTCAATATCCCTGAAAAATACCCTCATCTTTTCAAAATTCGCTTTGCTAAAGTTTAGAGTCATAGTTGAGCCAGTATAGGGCTGTTTATGGAAACTGATATTGAATGTGACCATATTGTGGTCGCTGTTTCCTATGGGTTCCCCTGCTATAATACCTGTTACCAAATCCCCATTGTTTGTTAATACAAGGTCTAAGATTACATTGTACCTAGTTGGTTCCTCAATTAGTTGAACTAAGTAGTTATCATTAAGTGTGTTTAAAAACATATTTCCCCTAGCAGTATCACATGAATCGTTTTTCCAGTTTGTTAAAATCTCCCATCACTACTATGTCTCCTACTCCTGCTGCTCTTTCTATTTGCTTTAGTAACAATTCCTCATCAGATACGTTGATACCAGGCGGCCTATAGCATACACCCAATACTAATTTTTTTATTCCTTTTTCCCCGCATGCATTGAAAGTGGGCATCTCAGTCCTTGCATATTTGGATACATGGATGTACACTAGGTAACTGCATTAGAATAAAGTCACAGATGCAAATGCAGCAAAAGTTGCAAGGAAGGCCACAACTGTATCCAACTCATAATCCCACCCTCTCAACAGATCCCGCCCCCATTAGGGCTGCTTTCATAAATTTCCTGGGCTGGTTTTCCATTCCAATCCGCCCCTGATCTCACCAACTGAAATATGTCCCAATGAGATTATTGCTGATCACCATGTAAGCTGAAATGCTAAGTGGCGAATTGCATTGTCTGCACTTGCACAAAATTGTTATATTTTTGTTTTGGTCATTTAATGCACTTGTAGTATAAGCAATCCTTGGGACTGATGCTGATACACGGAGGATAAATAGCACATAAAAGGGAAAGGTCTCACAAGGAGAATGTAAGAAGTAATTTATTGTTTGGATGTTGAATGAAGGGTAAATGTTCTTGAAGTGAATAAAGTGGAAAATTAGGACTGCTGTGGCATAGGTAGGTAAATGTGGTTTATTAGTAGGTAAATAGGTTAAGATGCACATGGAAGGGATATGGACAGCAATAAGAAAAAGTAGATGAGATAGTGATGGATGAACACAGAAATTGTGATTATGTGAAATGAAGTGGAAAACCCTTGGTGTAGATGAATTACTACATTTCATGGCACCAAGGATTCTTCCTGCACCGTCTTCATACTGTATTCTGCATTTTGTTTTGATGGACATTTCAAGCAGAATAATAACCCATCTGAAAGATAGCATGTACTTCAGTTACAATAGGTCACAACTACAATGTATAGACTATCTCATCTATAAACATTGCATACTATATAGACTTTCATTGGTAACAAATAAATTTGTTGTTTGAAAAAAACAATACAGCACTAACATTGTATTAAAAAGAAAATCTATACATTCATTAGGTTCAAGAATACACTATTTATATCTTTATTATATACAGTACGTCTATTGGTTTATGTTCACTTGCAACTACTATGTGATATATACAATGAAGCTTCATTTGCATAGAACAACATTACATTTTATCCGCAAACATTTATTTTGCAACATTTTAACTAGAACAATCATGTGTTGTAAGATTGCTGGGTACATTGGCAGTCTATGCAGTATACAGTACATGTAGTTCATAAGTTGTGGTTTATCATATACACCATGGATATAGTACAATGACCACACCAAGTTTGTATTGGAAACAGATAATAAACTTCACAGTGTAGCTAATACATTTCTTAAATGTACAGTAATATTCCAGTGATACCACATTTGCCAAAATTTAGCAAAAGAACGCATATAATTATTTGACATGAGAATATCATCCAAAGTCACTGAAGAAAGCCAAGGAGCGAGTATTGTAACTGGCCAGATCGGAAGTGTTTTCACCGACTAAGAAGGACAATAAGAACAATAAGCTGGCATGGCTACAGGACTTTACGACAGCTAGCAGAGGTATGGTCAATCATCAGAAATGATCAAGAACTACCAGCGTTATGTGAAACTACAATCTTACCTTAAATCTTTTTGATAGCTTACTTTTTAGAAAAAATGTTTTACATTTGTTGTCATGAATTCATTTCAAGGAAGACACATGTCTGAAAGAGTAAGACATACACAACATAGTGCAACCAATTTTGATGGTGGATGAAGGGGCTATTTATTTGTTCAACTAGCCCCTTCATCCACCATCAAAATTGGTTGCACTATGTTGTGTATGTCTTACTCTTTCAGACATGTGTCTTCCTTGAAATGAATTCATGACAACAAATGTAAAAAATTTTTTCTAAAAAGTAAGCTATCAAAAAGATTTATCCTTGTTGGGTGAAACTAGTAGCGCCGGGTGTGGTCACTACATTGTGTGTTTGGTTCTTGTTTGGGGTCTTGGTGAAGGCTCATCTGTACCACATAGGCTGCCACTATTAAGTTTTAGCGCAGATCAAACTACACTATTCTATTTTACAATCTTACCTTCTTTTAGGCATGGAAGAAACATCATAGATATGGTTGTTCACAATGACATTTATAATCATAAAATTGCAAGACCTACAGTACTCATTTTCTAGTGCACATCAGTAGCTGATATTTAGAGATGTGCACCGGACACTTTTCAGGTTTTGTGTTTTGGTTTTAAACAGGATCTCCTTTCATGTTTTGGATCTGGATTGGTTTTGCCAAAACCACCCTTTCAGATTTTGGATCTGGATTTTTTGGGAAAAACAAACATAAAAACAGCTAAAATCACAGATTTTTTTTTGCTACAGTATTATTAACCTCAATAACAATCATTTCCACTCATTTCCAGTCTTTTCTGAACACCTCACAATATTGTTTTTAGGCCAAAAGGTTGCACAAAGGTCACTGGATGACTAAGCTAAGCGAGACAAGTGGGCTGCACAAACATGGCACTGCAGTGGCAGACAGGATGGCAGATTTAAAAACTAGGCCCCAAAGAGCACATAATGCAAAGAAAAAAAAAAAGGTGCAAGATGGAATTGTCCTCCCACCCACCCTTATGTTGTTTAAACAGTACATGCACAGTTTAATAAACCCATAATTTCAATGACAGGTGGTCCCCCTGGAAAAAGCTTGCAAAGTTATCAGAATCATAGCTAGCTACAAACATACCACCTCCTTCTTTGATGGCTTTTCACATTATGAGAAGAGGCAAGAGGAAGAGGACAGTGTGAAGAAGGTGATTAAAAATTAGAGAGGCACACACAATCAGTAACAACACACAGGCTTTCACCGCCACTCCTGTCTTGGTGTGGAACAGAAAGGACTTTAACCAAGCAAATATATAATTACCACATTACTGGACAAACTTAAAAACTGGGGCAAAAGCCTCAGAATTTGTACCCCCTTCTCCATTTTCAGGGATTACAATAATCTCGGATTTAATTATGGTATGAAAATAAACTGGTTTATATTACAGGATCATAAATGGATATTTTCCCCTCCACGGAGTTTGGAGACTTATTTTGTGAAAATCTCGTGGGTTTTTTTTTTTCCATTTTTTATTGCATTTTTAATTACATATTTTGTGGCAGATGCCATATTTTCATTTTTCACAGCTCCCAGTTACACGCATGTGAGCATACCTGTGTGTCCCAGTGACACGCATGTGAGAATACCAGTGTGTCCCATTGACATGCATGTGAGCATACCTGTGTGTCTTCTTTATTTTATTTATATTTTATTTTGAAATAAATCAGCCCCTTAGATGTTTTTCCAGACCCTCGTGAGCCCCCACAGCAGCCCCGGATCGGGCAATATGAGTTCGGATGGGTTCGGGATAGTACTAAGCAGGACTGTGCAGTGAATTCTTTGCTATTGAGTCCCTGCCCTACTAAAGCTTACCACTCTACAGTCAAAACTAATTTCACACTGTACTGTAAGTAGGACTGTGGGAAGAAGCAATGCTAACCTCTGTGCCACCAGCATGCCTCAGCCTGGCAAGCCACACAGCTTCCTGGCTGTAAGCCACCATGATACTACATACTGGGCCCTTATTCAGTAACTGTTTGTGCCTCACAGGAGCTCCTGGCCCATCTAATGCTGCTGTGCAATGAAAAGCTGAGATTTAATTTTGAATAGAAACATAAACATATAATGTGACAGCAGATAAGAATCACTTGGCCCATCTAGTCTGCCCTTTTTTTTTTACCATATTTTTATCGCAAACTTATTTCATCCTTATTTCTTTGTAAGGATATCATTATGTCTATCCCATGCATGTTTATATTGCTCTACTCTCTTAGCCTCTACCACCTCTGATGGGAGGCTATTCCACTTGTCCACTACCCTTTCTGTGAAGTAATTTTTCCTCAAATTTCCCCTGAACCTACCTCTCTCCAGTCTCAGTGCATGTCCTTTTGTCCTATTGCTTCTCTTAATTTGGAGAATGTTTTGCTCCTGAACTTTGTTAAAACCCTTGATATATTGAAAGTTTCTATCATGTCCCACCTTTCCCTTCTCTGCTCCAAACTATACATATTGAGATTTTTTAGTCTTTCTGGGTATGTTTTGTGATGTAGGCCATGTACCATTTTAGTTGCCCTTCTTTGTACATTCTCTAATGTATTAATATCGTTTTGAAGATATGGCCTCCAGAATTAAACACAGTATTCTAGATGAGGCCGTACCAATGACCTATACAGTGGCATTATTACTTCTTTTTTTCTGATGCTGATTCCTCGCCCAATGCAGCCAAGCATCTGACTAGTCTTCCTCATTGCTGTGTTACATTGCTTACCTGCCTTTAAGTCAACTGAAATAGTGACTCCTAGATCCCTTTCCTCCTCAGTAGTTTCCAGTATAGTGCTATTAATACTATATTTAGCCTATGGATTTTTGAGACCCAAGTGCATGATTTTGCATTTTTTTTTGCATTAAACTGTAATTGCCACACTCATGACCATTCCTCTAGTCTACTTAGATCCTCAATTGTTTGTTTTACCCCTCCTGGTGTGTCTACCCTGTTGCATACCTTTGTGTCATCTACAATGTGAGTAGAGGAACTAAACAGGGATATACTGTAAGAAAAAAAGCAATGATCGGTTTCTTAAGAGGTGAGGGAAGATAAATCTGAAGCCAATGTCGCAATGGTAACTACGTAAAAAAGTCCTGCTTCTGAACACCAGATCATTTCTGTAGGTGAGAGAAATGTGCTAAACTATCCCCTAGACATAAAATGCAGAAAGTGGAGAGACCACCCCTGGGCCAGGTGTCTAGCAGCAGATTCGGGATCAGAGCTGCTAAGGTCTTTAGTGATAAAACTGGAGACGGTAATGTGATCTCTGCACTAGAAGTTCCCAACTTATGCCAAACAATCAATGTGGACTTAATGGAAGTACATGGACCTGACCATGTGGAGATAGCAGATGGAGGTAACCAAAACAAATCTGGCAGCGCTAAAAGATATACACTGAATCATTCGATAAGGACCCATGGTTTGGGAGACTCATGCTCAAATCAATCCCTTGCTTGATTTTAGAAAACAAGAGGAGTGATATTTTTCCACATCTGGGAAGGCTATGCCTCCCACAGACTTAGAAGAGATAAAGTGCTTTTTGCCATCTTAGGTTTAGTTCCCCTCCAAAGGTACCTTACCAAGATCTGATTACATTTATTATAAAGAGACTACGGAAGGGATCTGGGAATGGCATGGAATAAATACATTAACTTTGGAATAAGTACCATTTTTGCTGCAAAAATAATCCCAGCCATGACAGTTTGTGCATCATCCACTCTCCAGTCAGAAACTCAAAAACCTTTAAGAGGGGGCCATAATTGCAATCAATACCGTTAGTAGTCTTTCATTTGAAAATATGAGATCATTGCATACCGATCTAAAACCAAATGCAACTCGGTGAAAAAGGCTTCTGGGCAGAGCACACACAGTAGGATATCATCTGCAAACAGACTTATCTTATGTGAGAAACCCCCAATAATAATGCTGCAAATTGAGTCCTGGGTCCTAATCTGCTCAGCCAAAAACTCAGTTGGCAACACAAAGATTAGGGACACCCCTGTCTCATACCGTTAGAGATGTCAAACCCTGAGGAAAGGCATCCATTGACGAAAACCCTAGCAGACAGGGAGGTATAAAGGGTCAAAATAGAGTCCAACATCTTACTATTAAAACTAAATCTTCTTAAAGTAGCTTGTAGGTATCCCCAGTATAGTCTGTCAAATGCCTTTTCGCCATCTAATGACAGGACAAAAGTTCTTTCCTGAACACACAATGTTCAATAATGTTGTCAGAAGTCTGCCTGTCCAACACAAACCACACCTGGTCAGATTTAATAAGGGTAGGCAGAATTGGGCACAGACAGTTAGCAAATAATTTAGCCAGTGTCACGGGGTGTGGGATGCGCCAGGGCAGTCAGTTCTCTCTCCCTGCCCAGCTCTCTGCAGCGAGGAAGGGGGAGGGGGCAGCAGGACCCAGGTCCCCTCCAGGCCACTGCAAAAGGGACAAGCTTGGGTACAGTACTCACTCCTGTTAGTAGCTGCATGGCGGCCATCGGGAGACACTGGTCCGGTCTGTTACCTGGTGACCTGGATACCGCATCTCTTCCGGCCGCTAATGCCACTGGTACCTGCTCGGCGCCTAGCAACAGGCTGCTGTCAGGCTCTCGGCATTCTGGGAGCTGCCAGGAGCCTAGCAACTGGGACGCTGGACACAGGCAGCATTTCCGGTTGCTAGGAAGTCAGGCAGTCAGCACCAGCATTTGATGTGGATGTGCAGCAGCGCAGCTGCACGTCCTTCATTAATCACGCACTCCTTTTGTTTCTGGTAGCCATTTGACTCTGGTATCTGATTGGAGTAGCTACTCTACAT
The DNA here is from genome assembly GCF_028390025.1 of Pseudophryne corroboree. Classification (NCBI taxonomy): domain Eukaryota; kingdom Metazoa; phylum Chordata; class Amphibia; order Anura; family Myobatrachidae; genus Pseudophryne; species Pseudophryne corroboree. The sequence goes on along the minus strand of NC_086444.1, from coordinate 390,712,186 downwards.
ATTCTCTTCATGGTCATTCCCAAGACACTGGTTATAGTTCCTGCTTCTTGTGAGAAACTGCCAAGGAGAGTTAAGGGACAGAGAGCCCTCCGATGATAATGAAGGAAGGTAAAGTTGTTACAGGAAGGCATCAATATCATTCAAACTAGGCTGAGATACAGTAGATTCGTCTTTATGATTATACAGCTGGTAGTAATAAACACATTGGCAATCTCAGTCAGATCAGATTCATTTGTTCCCCTGTCCATATATACATTAAGACACATATACACTCTGATCCTCCTACCTCTCAGCTTTCAAGCCAGGCTAGCCCAGTTTTCAAACACACAGAATTTCTGATTAAGACGAGCGTGATTACGCAATCCTCAGCAAGAGGGAAAGAATTTACCTTCTCCATAGCACTAAGATGTAATTTAAATATAGCTTTATTAGTTGGATAAGTTTTATGAACTACCTTAAGTCTCATTGCTTCCAATTCAGCCTGCTCATAATGCTTTTTAAAATCTCTCTTTAGTCTCGCTGTTACTTGGGTCGCAGAACCCTTAACAACAGCTTTCAAGAAGCACCAAAAATTAAATGTGGATGTTTCCTCGGAAGTGTTGTCACTTAGATAATGATGCAGGGAGGACTCAATGGTCTGTAAGCCTCTGGCTAAGACAAGATGTACAGTAACTCCTGCCATGGGCCAGGAGCTACTGTACCCGTTAGACACCTACATCTAACACTAAAAATAAAGGGCAGTGATCTGACCAAGACATAGAAACAATATAAGTTTTACGGATAGAGAACAAATTCCATCTATCAGAAAGAGCTAAATCTATCCTAGAGTATGACTTATGAAAATGGGATAAAATGTAAAGTCTTCCCTGAGGAATGCTTTGAGCGCCAAGCACCAAAAAGATCATATTAAGTCAAAAACTGTTTAAAGCCACTAGCAAACTCTTGGGGCTTAATCAAAAGTGGAGCACATTTCCAGGATCTATCCATAAATGGCTCAAGGACCATAATGCAGACCCCAAGTTTTAAAACTGCACCACTAGAGTATTTCTGGAGTATTACACAATACTTGTACAGAAGGATAATTGTCTGTTATTGGGGCATAGTAGACAACTAGTGTAACTTCAATGTTATCTAAGTGACCAAACAAAATCAAGTATCTCCCCTCAGGAGCTGCACATTGTGATACCAGAGTAATGGGCATTGCCAGAGATTAGGATAGTCATCCCAGCTTTTTTAGCAGGACCATTGGCCATATAGCAATGAAGAAATCTAGAATTACTGAAGAGAGGCAGAGCTGTATGTTTAAAGTGGGTTTCTTGAACTAGAACATTGTGGACTTTAAATTTGTGGAAGTAATTTAAAGCTATTCTCCTTTTGTGGGGGCAGTTTAATCTCTTAGCATCTATGGATACAACATTCACCATATCTGAATATTAAAAAAAATGGCACAGCATAAACCTGACCAGCAAAAATGGAAATCAAAAGACTACTAGGGGAGTAAAAAAAGAAAAATACAAAAAATAGAACTTAAATGACCCCACTTGGGGTCACCACAAGGCCCCACAAAATGACAAACCCTATAGAGAAATTAGGGGGGTAGTGGACTATTCCCCATCACCAAAAACACAGACTAAGTGAACAAGGTTCCTTGTTCTGGGCCACCTATATACCTAAAGTATCAGCGGTACACGACTTAGGAAGCCTACCCAGCTGATACATGTACAGTATGTGGACTAAAACTAAAGCTTAAATAGGAAAAGTTAAAACCATAATAACTATATAGCATATGAAAACAATGGCAAATCTTGAGAGAGATGCCTAAAAGTATATCATAGAACAAAACAGGGCATCATACAGTAAACAGATACAAGAACAATTCAATACTTCATAACTCACATGCACCTATTTGCATAATGAAAAGGAGAGTCTATGAGAAGTAAACTAATTGTTATCCCTAAAATCATGTATCTAGCCTGGAAAGGAAATTAGTGCGGTCAGAAAACAGTGCATATTATACTCATATCTTCGACCCTGCCATATAACAGTCTTGCTGAAGCCTACAATTGGGAGAATTCACAAAGGACGCTGCTATGTTGCATTTAGAGAGGAGTTTCATACCCTCCTCCAGTTTAGCAATTAAGACAGTGGAGCCATCATGAGGAACCAACAGTCTAGTAGGAAACCTCCATCCTTAGGGGATGTTCTCCCTCCAAAGGGCAGCGGTGATAGGGTGGAAAGCACACCTTTTGGACAAGGTAGCTGTGAAAGATCTATAAAAACCTGGATGGTGCCCAAAATGTCACACAATTCAGCTGATGGTCTAGCAGCTTTCAACATCAATTATTTGATATAAATAGTGCACTCTCATTAATGCATCATGGGGAACCCCTTTCCGAGCATTCCTGGATTTAGGGAGCCTATGATTATGGTAAGTGAGATGATCCAAGGGTCTTGCTGAAGTCAAAAGTTTCTTAAAAAAGTCAAAAGTGAAGACATTCACGCTGCTGTTGGAGACCATTTAAGGGATGCCCCATAGTTTGATGTCATTATGACAGGATCTGTACTTTAAATAAATTACCTTATCCCTGAGAGCTATAACCTCTGCCTGTAAAACTTCATGTGATGTTATAAGGTTATTATGAGAACTGACTACCTCCCACATTTTAGACTCAAGATGGTCAGTACATACCCCAAAGTCATTGATAGACTTTTGGCATGCCTGAAGGGTGGCACAAAAGTCAGCTTCAACCTTCTCCTTAAATTGAGACAGATACTTTATGGTACCCACAGAGACAGCATCATTATCACCAATCAGATCTGTAGTAACATCCTCTAGGACCGGAGATGGAGAGCTAGCAGTAGAGGAAGAGGCAGGAGAGTCTTTCCGAGAAGTAGGCACCCTGGTTTCTTTGGATTTAGGGCCTTGAGGAGAATATTTAAAAAAGGCTACCTGAGATGGCCATCTCCCCACAATCAAGAACAGGGAGTCTGTCGAAGCCTGCAGCCTTCTAGACTAAAGCACTGTTGGCACCCCCAGCAAGGCTCAGTCCCAGAAGGCCAAGGAACTGCCTGCCACTGCATGTGGCATATGTGGAGGCCCACTTGTGGAGTTCATGGGACCCAGAGCTCTGCGCCTGGGGAACCCTCATAGGTAAGGCCCTGGTTTCAGCAGCTGACTAGGCCACAGTCACCAGAAAGACATGGGGAGAGCCACAGATGTTGGGACCAGAGCCCCATGATTACTAGAGGACAGAGAGTGCAGTGGGATCCCAGGAATTGAGGTACGCCCACAGTTTCAAGAGTACAGAGGCCAGGGTGCAGGAGCTCAAGGCAGATACAACCGCTCCCGGTAACCCCCAGGTTCCCTATTTTAATCTCTAACCCCAGTACCCACAGCACATGGGTGATCAAGTTAACACAAGCACTTTTCTGCCTTTTGGAAATGACAGCATGCTTCAGAGTCTGTAGGAGTCTGTAACCAACTGGTGCTGATTCTGGATGCTGATGCTACAATATCAGTTTACAGTACAAATATAGATATATGTTTTTTTACAAAGTTCTTAGTGAATGCTTTCCATTGTTTTGTTTTCTTACCATATGTTGTAATTGTACCATGAAGAGCAACATAACAATGGTATTATTAACTGTTATGTTGGATACTATGTTATATTGATGGATACATCTGATTGGCTGCTCATTCTTATTTTAATGAATACCTTGTGATGTTGGGCCAGCCCTCTGTTTAAGTCTGGATGACAAAATGCGTAGAAGTGTGGCCTGGCACACTCTTGGTATGATGTGAAGGAGACCACTGCCCTGTCCATGATATCTATGGTGTTTTATGTTGTTGAATCTGCTGTGTGTTGACCGCGTGCATTGGTACGCAAGCCTTTGATCTATGACTGTATATTAAAATGTTCCTTTAATGAGCTATGAGGCATTCTCTTGTTCTTTCAACTATATATATATAGGTCCAAGGAAGATTGCACATAATGTTTTTAGTAGGTACTTTTACATCATGCAAACATCGGCAAACAGCCAATGTTTCGGTGCACTTACAGCACCTTTTTCAAGGCTAACATGACACCAGAATATTCTGGTGTCATGAAGCCTTGAAAAAGGTGCTGTAAGTGTACCGAAACATCGACTGTTTGCATGATGTAAAAGTACCTACTAAAAAACATTATTTGCAATACTGAATTGGAGTGCCGCAGTCTTCCTTGGATCTATTGACTGTTCTGCTACTGAAGGCACCCACAACTAATTGAATTCAGCGCCGAGTGACGGTTCAAACACGCAAGTTTTTTTTATATATATATATATATATATATATATATATATATAAATTTTTGCACAAAGATTTTTTTCAGCGCCACAGACAAGTCCCGTATATCAGTTAACACAATACTCCCAATTGACACTCCCCCCACTTAAGTATAATGGGGTGTCTGCTCCAACCCTAAGTATAAGCAGGTGGTTGTTGAGTCGCCTGCAGGAATTGATATGAAATATACACAGATAGGGTATAGCCGGTGACCTCCGGTGTCAAAAATTATATAGATACACTATAATGGTATATAAAAAGTACAACAATATTTATTAAAATAAGAGACAGCAAAGTTAAAATGTCAAAACAGGGAGACAATAAAACCAAACCAATTAGAATAAACGACTATTTAAAAAGAAAAAAAGGGCTGCATAAAAAAATAAATAAATATGCAATTTCATACGCTGTAGACAGAGCTCATAAAATGATCAAATAAAGTGCTTATCTTTAGAGGTGAGGTGTAATCAGGATCTCCAACGCGTTTTGTCTGGTAAGTGTATGTTCATGTTTGTATAAGGCTTGATAAAAGCGCTGGGTAGTGCTGAAATGTTGCCAAAGTAAAAGCCATGTTAAGTGATTATTTCTAAATAAGTCCTGAGAGCTGCCATTGGAGCATTGCGTATATATATATATATATATATATTGATATATATATATTGATATATATATATATTGATATATTTAAAATGTTATCGCATTCATGACATGGGTTCAGGGTAAATGTGCAATGTAATGTATTACTGACTCCTAAGGCCCAAACACACTGCCCGATATATCATCCGTTCTATTGAACGGCCAATATATCACGGGTCTGTCGGCCAGTGTGTATGGGCGATATGTCTGTGAAATCTGTTGTTTACAGACATATCGCATTGGCTCCGCAGCACAGCCGACAGCCAATATATCTACCAAAATATTGTCGCATCACTGTGTGTGTATGGGCGACCAGCTGGCTGCCCATACACATGCTGCAGTGGCCGGCGGTGATTGACAGCTGAACTGGGCGGGCGTCCAGTTCATGACGTCAGCCCCCCATGGATCGGGCAGTGTGTATGCACAGCACACTGCCCGATCCGTCCATAGATATATCTGCCGATCAATTGATCGACAGATATATCTATCAGTGTGTACCCACCTTTAGGGTCAGATTTAAAGCTGAGACACAACCCTTTAGCACTTGTCCTCATATCCTACTTTTAGTATTCTGCATAGAGTTGTAAACTAAGATTACCTCTGTTTGTCACAGTACCACTCTCACCTTTAATAGATGAGTACCTAGCACTGCCTTTTCCAGTTCCAGCAAAGCTTTTTAGGCATTGCTGAGTCTCCGCTGGGTGAATGAGTTATGCACATGTGCAGACTGGGCATTGAGCATGCGCTTGACCCAGAAATCTCTCACTGGCAGTAATAGGCTTCCAGCTGTAGAGTGGAGGATGTTCTAAGGCAGGGGATATCACTGTTGCTTTCTGGTGAGGTAAGTAGTGCTGAATCCTAATGGAATAGTCATTAGTATTACTGTGACACTACTGTATGATGTGGTTGCATGAAACACAACAGCCTATTACAATAAGGGCATCATGATGTTCTATCCATTGCTTTTGGATTTTAATGAATGAGCCATTGGAATGAATGGTAAAGTCCATAGATAATAGATAAAAAAAAAGCAGAAAGCCCCAAAATCCAGATTTCTCTTCCTATAACACAGCGTTGGGTCCCCTTGCAATAATGGAAACAAGCTCTCAATTGGTCAGCCCAGGGATGGGATCTCTAAGGAAGTGGGCACCCAAAGAAATGGACATTGTAATAAGATACTTGTCAAACTACAGGTGACAGCATGCCCAGACATTAAGGGCCTACTGGCACCTGTGCTCCACCTGTAAAAAAAATATGAACTAAAGACAGGACTCACTCACTGAAAATTTTAGTATTTTATTAAATCAGAACACTCTACTATGGATGGAGTTGCTCCTTTTACATAGTTAGTGAGGTTGAAAATAGGCAAAAAGCCCATCGGGTTCAACCTGTATTCTGTGTTAAACTGTTCATATTATAATGCAGCTGCTGAAGTAATGGTTTAGTACCAATTGACAACTATGATTCTTACCACTCCCAGATATTTTATGTCAATATGTTAAATGTTATAACCCTGGATACTTTTTCCAGTTATAAATTTGTCCAATTCATTTTTGAATGCATTTACAGAGTCTGCCCTTATTACCTTCTCCGGCACGGAATTACAAATCTTTATTGCCCTTAATGTGAAGATCCCTTTCCTACGTTGTGTCCAGAATTTTCTCTTCTCTAGCCTCAGCGAGTGCCCACGTGTCCTATACAGAGTTCTTTTAATAAACAAATCCCCTGCTAACTCCTTGTAATGACCCTTTACATATTTGAAGATATTAATAATGTCTCCTCTTAGACGCCTCTTTTCTAGTGTATACATATTTAACCTAGTAAGCCTTTTCTCATACTCCAGTGTCTCTAACCCTTTAATCAATTGTGTAGCTAGCCTTTGAACTCTTTCTAGTTCCCCGATATCTTTTTTATAATATGGTGCCCAAAATTGAACACAATATTCCAGGTGTGGACGTACCAATGATTTGTACAGCGGCAGGATTACATCCTCGTCCCTTATCTCAATGCCCCGTTTTATGTACACAAGCACTTTACTTGTCTCCTTTGCTGCATTATGACATTGTGTATGGTTATTAAGCCTATTATCTATGAGCACCCCCAAATATTTTTCCACCACAGTTACCCCTAGATTTTCCCCATTTAGGGTGTAGGATGCAAGTGTGCTTTTTATTCCCAAAATGCATAACTTTGCATTTTTCTATATTGAACCTCATTCTCCATTTAGACGCCCAGGTTTCAAGTTTAAATAAGTAATTCTGTAGAGAATCCACATCGCTTTCTGAATTAATTACCTTACACAGTTTAGTATCATCTGCAAAGATTGACACTGCTTTCCAGGCCTATTTCTAGATCATTGATAAATACATTGAACAGTAACGGGCCAAGTACGGACCCTTGTGGTATTCTGCTGACTACTGGTGCCCAGCTGGAGAACATCCCATTGACCACTACTCGCTGTACTCTGCTATCCAGCCAATTACTTATCCATGTACAAATAGTCTATCCTAGGCCAAGTTCCCTTAATTTGATGATCAGTCTCCTGTGAGGCATTGTATCGAAGGCTTTTGCAAAATCTAAATACACCACATCCACTTGCTTTTCCCTGGTCAAGATTCTCGCTCACTTTGTCGTAGAAGCTAATTAAGTTAGTTTGACATGATCTGTCCCTTACAAACCCATGCTGACTTTTGCTGATAATCTTAGTAGCCTGCAGATAATCATCTATGCTATCCCTCAAAATACCTTCCAATATTTTACCCACTATACAGGTTAAACTAACTGGTCTATAGTTACCAGGATTATTTTTAGTTCCATTTTTAAATATAGTCACTACCTCAGCTATGCGCCAATCCTTTGGTAATATGCCTGATCTAATTGAACTATGGAAAATCAAGTATAGGGGTTTCACTAGCTGTGACCTAAGCTCCATAATAACCCTCGGATGAAAACCATCTGGGCCTGGTGATTTATTAATCTTTATGTTGCTTAGTCTCTCCAGGACTACTTCCTCACTTAAACAAGCATCAAGCCAAAAGTCCTTACCTTCACTATCGTTATGCACTACTTTCACCATCTGATCCTCCCTGTTGAATACTGAGGAAAAAAAATTGTTCAGTATTTCTGCTTTTTTTTGTCATCATTTATCAAATCTCCCAATTCTTCTTTTAATGGGCCTACGTTCTCCTTCTTTAACCTTTTACTGTTTATGTATTTATAAAACTTTTTAGAATTATTTTTACTTTATATAGCGACTTGCTTTTCGTTTACAATTTTTGCTGCTCTTATTACTTTTTTGCGTCTTTTATTGCATTCCTTATAATACTTGAATGACTCCTCCCCTCCATTAGATTTAAATGTTTTGAAAGCACGCCTCTTTTTAGCCATTGCTTCTTTGACCTCCTTATTAAGCCACATTGGTTTGTGTTTAGTACTCCTGCATTTTCTGCTCATGGGAATGAATTATGAATATTGCTATCAAGCAACCCTTTTAAAGTATCGCACATTTCAGTTGTGTCTTTACCATGAAACAAAACTTCCCGGTCAATATCATTTAGTGCACGTCTCAGCATATTGAAGTTAGCTTTTCTAAAGTTAAATGTTTTGGTTGATCCCTTATAGGTATGTTTCTTGAAACTGATGTCGAATGTGAGCATATAGTGATCACTGTTTCCCAAGGTTTCCCCAACTTTAGTGTTTGATATAATGTCCACATTATTGGTAATAACTAGGTCCAGAATAGTTTTATATCTAGTTGGGTCCTCGACAAATTGAGTCAAGTATTGACCTTTTAATGTTCTTAAGAACCTGCTGCTCCTAGTTTTTGCACATGAATTGTTACTCCAATTTATATCAGGATAGTTAAAATCTCCTAACACTAGGATGTCCCCCATTCCCACAGCTTTTTCAAGATGTTCCTCCTCATGTATGCTAATATCCAGTTGCTTGTAGCACGTGCTAATGACTAGTTTCTTTGCTTCTGTGCCTCCACTTGTGATTTCAACCCATAGCGACTCCACATTATCTCCAGTCCCCTCGTAAATAACATCTATTAAGTTTGGTTTTAGAGATGGTTTAACAAAGAGACATACCCCTCCTCCCATTTTGGTAGCCCTATCCCTCCTGAAAAGAGACTATCCCTCCAAATTTGCAACCCAGTCATGAGAGTTGTCCCACCTTGTTCTCGTAATACCTATAATATCATACTGAGACTTTGATACAAGCCATTCCAATTCCCCCATTTTACCTAATAGGCTTCTTGCATTTGCAAGCATACATTTAAGCTTAGTATTTCCCTTGCCCGTTTGTTTTAATGGTATGTCATCTATATTTACAGGTGATTTTCTAGAATTACCCTTACCGACTTTTATTCTCCTCCCTTCCTTTCCACCCCCATCATATTTAGTGCAGCCTTTCTCACTACTATCTCTATTTGATCTATTAGGACTTTCTAATCCCCCTCCCTGGTGTTAGTTTCTTCCCTTATGCTATGGACATAATTTTCTATATACCATATTGCTGAGCCATAATCGTCATTAGGTAATAAATTGGGAATATCTTGGGCAATACCTGTGTCAGTTATTCTGGTGTCAATACCCATGCAAATACCCTTACCCTTGCCGGCTGATCTTTCGCTCCCCCCTTCTCCATCCCCAAATTGTTCACTACCCCCATCCTTACTGTTCTCACTGTTTGACACATAGCTTCTAGCTAAACCCTCCCCATAGGCTCCTAGTTTAAAAGCTCCTCCAACCTTCTAACCATCCTGCCCCCCAGTACCGCAGCCCCCTCCTCATTCAGGTGCAATCCATCATGACAAAAAAGATGGCACCTGACTGAGAAGTCCACCCAGTGTTCCAAAAACACAAACTCCTCCTTCCTACACCAGTCTCTAAGCCACACATTTACCTCCCTAATCTCCCTATGCTAGTGTTTTGCACTGGTAATATTTTGGGGAATACTACTCTAGATGTCCTTGCCTTAAATTTCTTGCCTAATTCCCTATAGACTTTCTTAAGGACATCCCACCTGCAACTAACTTTGTCATTGGTGCCAACATACACCAAGACAGCCAGGTCTTTACCAGCCACTCCCAACAATCTATCTATCCGGTCCACAATATGCTGTACCCGAGCACCTGGAAGACTATAGACTGTATGGCAATCATTGTCCTGGTAGCAGATTACCCTGTCTGTCTTCTGATGATAGAATCCCCTACCACCACAATTTGACTAGGTACCTCACTATCTTTTTTCCCATCTGTACTGGGGGGTCCGCTCCTCTGGTTGATAGAGTCTCCTCCAGTTCCGTCATTTCCTCACTGCCATCCTCAGAATCTTCATCTAATCTGGTGAATTTGTCGGCGTTTGGCAGATTGGCGATGTCCTGTCTCCCCCTCTTCTTCTTTCTTTCCGTGACCCAGCTGTCTTCCTGATCATCCTCATCTACCAGTGTTCCCCCCTGCAACTACTCCACCATTCTATTTAAACTTTGCTTGAGATTGTAAATACTCCTCAGTCACGTAATGGTCTGCTCTAGATCAGTTACCTGGGCATCCAGGGCAGCTGTTCACTCACACCTCGTGCAGATGTATTCACACTGGGATGGTTGCTCCAGGTGTGCATACATCTTGTGTGACGTGCACTGAGTGAGATTCTCAATCACGGCACCACCCATTTTGTTTGAAAGCTCTAACTCCCTGTTACCTTCAGAAAAACAATATAAAACTATCTAATACAAAACAGTACTATAGCCTAGCTGCAAAGAAAAACAATATGCAACAACAGAACAGTAATTAGTTATACAATGTGCAATAGTTATCAATGCAAAAAAGTCACACAGTAATGCTAATGATACTCGTGTGTCCTGGTGTAGTCTGGATCTGTCTGAACCTCCTGCTGCAGTACCCAGTGTCATGTGAGTGTCTAGACCTCCTACCACAGCACCCGCTCACTGGTCACTGCTACCTTCATTCAGCACATGCACCCGACTCACGTCCTTCCGTCCTGCATGTGTACCCAGCACCTTCATCCAGCCCCTGTATCCGGCAACACCTTCCTGGTCCTTGCTCACATCTGCCAGCAGATGCACCCCTACAGCAGGCGCCCATCAAATGCACCCCTGCTGCAGGCTCCCAGCAGATTCAACCCCTGCAGTGGCACTTCTGGGATCAGGGGACGGGGGAAAGATTGGCACCTCCTCACCATTGTCAGGCTACTTGCACCACCGTCCTGCTTCCCACTCCTCAGTTCAGCTCCCTGCTCCTCTGATCTGACCCCCGAAACCATGCACCCTCTGTATGGCTCCCAGCACCTCCGCGCATGCACATGCATGTGTCACTTCTGGTTCCTGGTCAGCCGCAGTCCACCGCAGTCAGCGTGTCTTCTCCTCCGTCTCAGCATCTCAGCTGTCAGTTCATGGTAGTTCCCACCTGCTGTGGCTATATTTGAACACACTGATACTGTATACTGTAGCAAGCAGCATCTAAAAAAGTAGGATGGTATGCTATAATGGTTAGCATAAAAACTCACTGTGGGATTGGATAAATGGAATATCTATCATTCACAATGGTAGGTTTCTGAAGAATATTGATAAAAACAATAATTTTTACAACTGATTGTTGTCCTTTAAGTACGGATGATTTGGGTGTGATACCAAATGCTGGCAGTATAGATGCCGGCGGTCACATGACCAACTGTGGCAAGCCAACTTTTAGAATGCTGACATGGGACAGGATAATTAATTTACCCCTCTCCTACTCCCTTTCCTAATCCGCCTGTGGTGGCAGCTCTGGCTAAATCACAGGGGGAGGCAGCTAGCACAAAGACTTGTGGGTGGGGTGGTGGCGGCTATGACTAACCCCCTCTGTATTGCTTAACCCTAATCCCCGCCCTCCCAGGCCTTAACCTTAACCATCACCACAATACTTACCTTTAGGATGTTGGCAGTCTGTGTTCCGGCACCGGGATTTCTTATGGTGTCAGGATTCCCGCATATATGACATGACCACTGGCATTCAAACTGTAGAGATGCTGACCGCATCCCGTTGATTTAGGTCTTTCACAGCTTAGCTTATAAATTTATGATAGCAGTTCCTAACATACAGCATATAGTAAGAATCATATCTTAGTCATTTCCATATAATTATACTCTGATTAAGAACAGCGATCTTATTCATCAACTGTATAGAACATGTACTGTAGAGACTAACAATTTATGAAATGTGTTTGATACAAAAATCCCTAGACTTGGTGATCACTGCTTTTAATTAAAACTTACAATGTGAAGACTAGGTGTTTGACAAAATTACACACCATGCATCAGCAAACATCATACTTAATAAACACCAGTGTCAAATCATGAAATACTTTATGTTTAATCTCTAGTAAAGAATTTCCTTTTTTCCACGCCTCTGGCTCCGGTAACCTATTTTAGGCTTGTTATTAGAAATATGCGATTATTCTTGACATCATATCATTAGCAAAGTTAATACACATTGAGAACCACTTTCTTTAAGTGTATTTGAAAGGAAGTTCCTTGATTTTTCAGCTAAATATGTTATATATAATTAAAATATGTATAAAAAAGTAATTTCATCAATTTTCAAAAATATATTTGTGCCGTACAGTATGTGCCATAGTAGTGTATCTACTCTGTTTAAATCATAACTTGTTTATGTATCATGCAGTGCGGTGGGGTGAGGCAGGTGAGGCAGAGTCTTTCCTGTCATACTTACGTTTAAGACTGAATAAAATATATGAAAGATACTGATAATTTGTTTGAAATATCTACTTTGCATTATTCTAATAATTTTTATAGCCCAAACTCTGGAGTGAAAAGTCTATGGCCGGTGAGGCAGTGCCTCACCTGTGTATCCTTTCCACACATCTCTAATCAAACCTGACCAGATTTCCAGGAGTTTATAATGCTGCACCTGTGCATTATGCCCAGATGTACCCTTTGGCTCATATATTGTGTGTAAATCTGGCTCTGGGGTTAGCCACTGCCTCCTGAGCCATTTAGCTCACCGCACGTCCCTGGTATCATGTCTAAAAGATTAAATATTGTTATGTGCCAAGAGATATAAAGGTAATAAAGTGCACATCGCCTTTTATTATTGTTTGTAGGGCTGGCTAGAAACGCCAGTGTAAGGACTAAAATTGCAACTTCAAAGTCCTGCCTACCTCATACTGATTCAAAGGTGGACACAAATGCTGTCTCTACTGCAATTGCGCATTCAGCGGTTCTGTGAAGTATGCTCATGCCACAGCTGCTGTTTAGTGCACAGAGATGCCCACTGCTAGTGTCTCAGATTGCCAAGGCCACTAAAATGACAAATTAATTTTTGTAGCCATCTCCTGTTACCTCACACAAATGCGAATTGCTTGTCACTAACTTTGTGAAAAAAACCTCACTGCTTCTGCCGTCACTAAGAAATTGTAACACGCGCATAATAAGCCTGTGATGCATGCACAGTACAAGGTTTGCAGGCTCAAAAAACAGTATTTACTATCCATCGTATTTTAAAGTCAATAGAAAGTCAATGTCAATATCAATTCCATATTTTCTTTCAAAAACCATGTTGGATTACCACTTAACAAAAGACTCCACTGCCCAGGGTCAGATTGGCCCACAGGGGTACAGGGGAAACTGCCTGAGGGCCCAGCTGCCTGGGAGCCCACTTCCTCCTCTAGGGATAAGGTTCCAGACTGTGCACTTCAATTAAACATATGTTGCAGAGATATGTTTGCCCCAGGTTTCTGGCCTATGTATGCTAAAAACACAGGAAGATGTTTGTGGTTTCTCTGCTGAGAGCTTTTGAACTTTTGGTAAAATCTGGATAAGGGTTCCTGGGGTGTGGATGTGAGAGAGAAGGGTGGGCTTCATCCACAAGGCCCATTTTGGGTCTAAAGCCTTCTGCCTGTTAGTTAATTAGTGCCTGCACCTGTAAAAGGCTGATTAAAGCTCTGTCAGGGCTTGACTCAGGGTTTGACTACCTGGGGAAGAAGGCAGCATTATGAGACACTGTGATTTACTGACTGCAAGTATTGTGCATATACCTGTGTTTGTGGAAGGGGCATTAGGTCTTACCACTCTGAGAGAGGAAATCTACTATATTTAGTTAGTGCTCAGACAGGCTAGGATTTTTTTTTATATGTTGTGTATTATATTCTGCACAACAAAACTAGCCATGGCTAGATTGTACAAAAACCCTGGACTAGTGTGATGTTTTCATGGCTGCTGTGTGTTTGGAGGTGCCACAGGAGAGGGCACCCCTACCCTGGTCTTTCTCTCTCTCATATATATATATATATATATATATATATATATGGGTCCAGACCCAGCATCCTCTAATAATTAGCCAAGCCTCTGTGGGTGCAGACCACACCCCATCTAAAGGCTGGCCTCACCACTAAGCATGGGCCCCTACCACTGCATCCCAGCGGTGGGCCATTCAGCCCCAGTCCAACACTGCCACTGTCATATACTGTAAATGCCTGAATCTGATGGAAATCAACAGGAATTAACAGAAACTGACAAAGACTTCCTATCATTTTTCTAAGGTTTGAAGCAAGCACATGCAACTTTGATATCACAAACCCCTAATAAAAATACCCTAAACTGTCCCAACACATGCACAGTAGTGGTTTGAGGTTGTACGTGCTTTCACAAGGAGAAAGCAGTGGGCCTGATTCCCCTGTACTGCAGTGAGAGGGCAGCAATGGGGGAGTGTCACCACCATGATGGGGTAATGAGAAGGCCAGAATCTCCATCACAATATAGAGGTGTCCTGGCTTCTCTGTGGGAACTGCGACTGCTGAATTGCACAACCCCATGGGTCACACAGCCGACCGTTGGTGTCGCAGGTGATCAGATGCTGCAGCCTAGGAAGAAGCAATGATAACTAATGCATGCAGTACACATCTACTCATATCAGACACCTCCTGCTGCATTATCATACAAGTGCATTGCTGCTGCTTCCAAGGAAGCAACAGATATGCACTATCCAGCAACATCTGAGTTAGGCCCAGTGTTTGAGGATCCGGTGTGTGCCATCATTCTAGCTAATACAGTCCAGGCCCTCAATGTACATGACTGGGATGTCTCTCCATGTTCTGGCTATGTTCACTTTGTTCTTTTGTTTGCATACATGTATAGTATATACAATGTGTCACAATCATCCTTTCCGAAAGGAACATTCATTTCTGCAATATCACTGGTCAAGAATGGACACTAGGTTACACCTAATGGTGTTAAATTACTAAAATGCTTTAAGAAATATCATTGATGGCGGGCAGCATTTGGAACATAGTATTTGTACTTAATTTGAATTTTTTAATGTGTGTTTTATATTTATTCACAGCACTAAAAAAGAAGGCAACAAATCCAAGCCTACCATCATTGATGAGGATGAGATGGCAGGTAAATTATATGCGACAATGTAGTATGTATAGTGCCCACATGATACATATTTGCGTGTTTAGTAAAAAAATACTGTACTCTTTATTGTGTAGGTCCATCAAGGGATGTGTTTGCCCCTGCCTTCACCATTGCCGCATCCTCCCTTCAAAGTGCTCCAAGTCCTCTGTCACTAAACCTACAAGGGACACATACACTTCACCTTGGGTTCCTGTTAAACTTTCAAGGAGAAAAATGATTGTCACGTGTGATATCAACACTAATGCAGAAAAACATTTTTTCCTTCAAATTGCCAGGATTTCTATGTGTGGTATATTTTGGCACTTTTAAAGCTGTTTTTTTAGGTTCACATTCAATACTAAATCTTTGGGCTGGTTAAATCTTATTTAATGTGTTAATAGTGATTGCAGTATCTAATAGTTTATTTCTGCAGTCTCTCTTTGTACAAGTGACACAGTCCCTATAAATTATCCAAATGTGTTTAAAAGACACCATGATGCACTACTGGAAGCAAACAATTGTTAGCAAAAACATACATACCACTTTTATCTAAACAGTCTAGCTCTTTCTGGGACACCAGTAAGAGCACCAGAACCTGCTGAAGATCCTGCACATGCAGAGGAAGAAAATATGATTACTTTTTACTTTTCAGATATTTTACCACTAACTGCACCAAGCCCAATACCCATGGTCACACCTGCAGATCCAGGGGCTCAATTTCTGCATAGTGTTGCTTCACTTGAGGACAGACAGGTAGTACTGCTTGGGACTCAAGGACAGCAATTAGGCCGAATATATTTTCAAATAAGGTGGATAAATCATATACCGTATTGCCTGCTATTAATGTGAAACTGAATAGTTTGTGTTCAAGTGTTGATAATGTACAAATCTCTGATGATTTGAATGCATTATTCTAACATTAGGATGCAAGAATAATATATTAGGATACAAGAAGCCTTTCTTAGTAAGCAAGACTCCAAGAACAATGGGATTCATACAATTATATACTGGCTTTATGTACTTAATTAATTTCCCTCATACCTGAGACCCAAGCTAGTTATATGACAATATGACAACCAGTTATATGACAACCAGAACTCCACACAGTAGCTCAACACCAACATAATCACCCAGGCATAGACTCCACAAAAGAGGTGGATGTGCACGGAGATGCCCCGAAGGACCCCTCCTAGTCAACATCTAAAGGAGAAAGTAAGAAATGCATTACTCATTTTAGTGTGCAACATAGATGGCTGGTTTGCAACATACCACATTATTATTGTTACCCTTCATATTTCTATTTGTTTAGTCTTATGGGTGCACCTTTTATTTTTTGTTAAATTACCTTCTACACTGATGCTTATGACGTGAATTTTTAATAAACATTGTAAAACATACATCTGCTTCTTCTTTATGTGTTCCTAAATGCTTTTATTAGGTATGAAATTTCAAGATTTATGTTTACACAATTCACATATTGAACTTTGGAAGGGGAGGTTATTTCTAAGTAACAGTAGTACAATACTACATTATGGGCCAATCATTAGAAATAGTAGCTGAACCACAGTCACAGTACAGTACATTTCAAATTCAGCATCTCTATATTAAGGGAGGTATGCTTGTTAACACATATAGCTGACAATATGCATGATGATTTTGGAAATTTGGTATATGTATGCCTTTACACATGCCACCTTAATTAACGGTAAGCTTTAGTCACATCGGTAGAATAAATTATTTGTCTTTTTGATATACTGTAACTTTAGCAAACTTAGATTTTCCTCAACATCCCTGATTATGTGAAATATAATTACAGGTGTAAAAGCTGTTAATTAATGACTCTCTGACCTGCCTCCAACTTTATGTGCTCTGAGAGTCATCTATTGGTAACAGGACCACTATCTGCTTACTGTCTACTGAATAATCTGGAAGAGGAGGATAGTGTAATGCCAAGTTATGTAATAGATAGCAGAACAGCACAATGTCAGACACTTTGCTGTACAGATATAACAATCATCCATTGGATTTGTCAGGGTATCTAAACCTACAGTTTAATATGCCAAAAGTGTGTTCTTTCACTAGTCTGGTGGATTTATGTGCCTCACTATACTTATGCTCAGCAGGAATCTGAAGAAGGAACAATAGAGTCAGAAGTTAGGAACAATAGCCATAGCATGAATCACCAGTAAACAAAAATATCATTGGGGTAAAACTGTGAAATAAAACACATATTGGTTCTCAGAAATCTTTAAAACAAATGTAGAAATACTCATCAGTCATCCCTCTGCCATTTGTCCCACCTCAAACTTATCATGTAGGGATAAATGACTGAAAATCAAAGCATAGTAACATAAACCAGCTACAAGACTCAATATTTTTGTTTATTACCACACACCACTTGCGAATTCATAAAATAGGCATGGTGTCTATTTATATAGATACTGTATCAGCCTTATTCTTAGATGGTCTAAGTCCAATGTGTGTGCATTCTATAGCCCCTAGGACACTAGGCATGCCTGCAAGATTATAGACAACTACCCTTATCTTATGCCACTGTGAGTTCTGGATAAGGAAGCAGATACAGTTGCAGGAGGGGGTCATAAGGGCTGCCATAAATTGGGTGCGATGATGGGAAAATGTCAGTGTTTCAAAATTTCAGGAAATGGGGCATTTCAGGAAATGGGGTCATATGCTGAATGTACTGAAACTAGTATCTGTGTCCTTGGGTGCAAATTCACTAGATTCAGCAGTATGAATTCCTGAGAGTTATTCAGATGACTGATGTTCACGCAGATGATCCAATGTTGCATCCTTAGATGCAGCATTGGATCTGAGTTGCCAGCAGGAGGCATCTATTTATTTTGATGTCATTAGCACATTTTAGCATAGCTGCTGCAAACAAATACTGTGCACAGCAGCTGTAGCTACTGTGTTCATCTCTGAAACAGGACCAATGTTGATTACTGTAAGTGATGGTTGGGCATCCATTGGCATCTAAAGTCAGGTTTTTCTTGTGATTTTCCATCAGATTTGCATTTACTAAATCTCCATATTGCAAATCCCATGGAAAATTATGGAAAAACATAATATAGATGCTTAGTAAATTTACCCCCTTGAGTGTCACCAGAATGTCTTGCCCCACAAAACTAAGCCTACATTTTACATGCAAGCATAATATAAAGTGTAATAAGTGTGGTTTAGCTTTCATTTAGTTGTAAATGCCAATTGACCTAGCTCCTCCCATCAAAACAGTGCCACTCTTTGAGTGTTCTATCCACCACCTAACCACTGATGTCTGCCTGACGTCACCAAATAAAGTCCTTTAGTAACAAAATGTAAGACTGTAGGAAAACTATTCCCTACCAATATTATTTTCTACAGTTGTAGAGGTAATACAGTAATGGGGTATTATTTTAATATATACATGTTGTATATATATTTATGTTTGCAAACTAGCTGGAAATGTGCAATAATACATTTACAGTTAAGGTGTTGTACAGGAGTTGTTGTACTGAACCTTATTATTCAGACCAGTTGCTGTGCATTTATTGTAGTTTTCAAATGCCTGTCACACAGAGGGCTAATTTGGGAAATGCTGTAAATTTTTCCTGACCTTTACCAAAGCTGTCACACTTGGTTGCACAACTATATGGTCATTCTCCCATAGATCATTTTAAAAGCTTTATTTTCCATTATGACATGAAAGGTATTAAGACTTGGTCCATATTATAAACTCACAAAGAAGAAGAGCACAAAAATGCATCAGTGCTCAGGTTTAAAGGATGGAATCAGAATATGAATCCTTTAACCCTGGACCCAGGAATATTTCAGATTTCTGTATGCTAAACATATGTCTGTCGCATTAGATTCTGCAGAATATGTTTTTATATAAAATACATTCTGATTACATTTTAATTTAGAATTCCCTATTTTATATTTTACTATTTTTGGGTGATCCACATTAAATTATATTCCAGCATATACTTTTTTTTTTTAAGAGCTATTTCAGGGATACTTTTCACGTAAAAATTTGTAAATAAACAATTACCTAAATGTGTTATCAAGACTTAATTATTTTATTGAAGAGTCACAGTAAAATAATGAATAGCGGCTGATTCTGAATAATAAATTAGATCAGTATTTGAAATGGGTCTGGTCACCTTAGATTACATGCTTTTTAATATTAATACAAAGTACAAAGACTTAACTTCTATAAATGGGTTGGGTATAAAATATGGGCTGCCAGTATCCCAACAGCTGACAGTCAAAATCTATCCCTACCCATAAACTAACCCACCCCCTAACCCTAGCAAATCCCTCTTGAAGCCTAACTCTTACCCCCCTTCACACACAGATTAGCCATAACTTAACCTACCACGGCAGCCTAACACACCCCATGCTGCTGCTTAATCTTAACCCCTGTACTTAACATCGGGATGCCACTGCCAGTATTCTGTTGGGATCCTATAAACAGATCCCTAAATCATAATATTAAAAAAGAATAAAACATGACTATTAGCTGTGTTATGAGTTATGACGGTAAGTAATTCCCCTTTCACACCGCACAAATAACCCGGTATCGACCCGGCATATTGCCGGATTGACACGGGTCGGTGTGTGGTGTGAAAGGGCCATGGTCAAAGTTCTGGCTCACCTGACCTGGTAATTCAACCCGGGAATAAAGCAGTGTTATTCCCGGGTTGAGTACCGGGTCAGTGGCAGCGTGAATGGGCTCCCAGGTCGATGCGACCTGGGATCCGTTCACTACATAGGGAAGAGGCGTCACGGAGATGAGCTCATCTCCCAGAACCCCCTCCTCCCCCGCCGCTATGGAAACCGGCCTGGCATATTGCCTGCCAGGTCTGGAAGCCAACAGATAGGGTCTAATGCCGAATCCCTCCGAGGAAGGCCCGTTTCCAATTCCTGGGTGGGATCCTGCATTGGCGATGTGAAAGGGGTATAAGGTAATTGTCTAGAACCAAGGAATGCATATGCTATATAAAATTTTATGGACTTCTTCTATACCAGTTATAATGTAAACAAAGTAGTCAGATATGTCGCCTTCTTCTTAGACTGTATTTCAAATTTTTGGACCTTAAGCCTGGCAAAGGCCATGGTCCTAAGGACATCATATCCATGCTGTCACATTATGTCACAAGCAAATAGACAATGCTGTTGTACTTCTCGTCCATGAAAATAAAGTTGTATAAACCAACATTGCTTTAAATCAAATTATTTCAAAACCACAATTGATCCAAACTCTAAGTAAAGCACTACCCATTTCTTTATTCTGTTACTGAAATTTAGTTTTTATACATTCTTCAAGGGATATTGGTCTCTCTACACACCTGTGATTTGTCATTTGTTCTTGTTTGTTATTATTTTAAATTTCCATATTTGGTTATAAATAGTAATCATATTAATTGGACTTTCTTTCATCCTTAAAACTGTTAATATTATTATTATTATTATGAGGAAGGAGAGGATTTGATTCTGCACAGTGCTTATCCGAGGGCAATAACTCCCATGTATAAGAAAGTGATATTGTCGTGACCAACATATATAGGGTACAGCCTATTACAGGGCAGTGAATTTGGTTGGTGGTGCTCCCAAGAGTCAGAGAGACTGTATCAACGTACAAGGACAAAAGGAATACTCTTGTGCAGGAGGCGTGTCTGGAACATTGGGGGATAGGGGGCAGGCCGCAGTGTCTGCGTGACATCACATGCTGCCGCTGTGACCCGCGGCATGGCGAGCTGCGCTGGCAGGAAGCTACTCATCAGGTACAAAAGCATCGCCCCTGTGCAATGATTTAGTACCTGTGCAGAGTGTGTGTGTGTGTGGGGGGGGCAGAGCCAGACATGTGGGTGGACTAGACCTGTGCTGGGCCTCCGTCCTGCATGTCTGTGAAACTGATCGTAGATGTGCAAAATTTAGCACATCTACGATTAGGTCTGCATTACCCCCAATGAGTGTACTACAACCTCACTTAATCTTAATTGTTACACAGATACTAGCTTGCTGCCAATAAAATTCAAAGGTGGTTGTAGAGAGAGTATCCTTCAGGTGCAAAATGCCCTAAAAGATGAGTATGCTGCAGCCTCTTTTAAATAGCAAATGGTAATTACACAAAAGATGGCTAATTACAGATAAGCATTTAATTCTGGTTTACAGAAAAAGAATAATAAACAATATTATTAAAAAAAATAATAATATTTTTTCCTGGAGTTGGGTTGTGAGATGGTCCATTTATGGACTTTGGATCAGGATGCGTGTTTCACCAGTATGTGTGCTTGATTACCAAGTGTTCTGGAGGCGCCCTGTTGCCCCTTATATACCTGATATATTAATGTTAGGTAAGGGGGGGGGGTCTAACGTGAGTCATTTGATGAGTGAGGCAGCTACCTGATAGGTTGTAAGTGTGTGCTGGAGTCTCTGACTTACCAGAAGGGGTTTTGCCCATGTTATAACCTGATGGACAGGGGGTAGGCCAATCATTAAGGTGATTGTCATTTGATTGACTGGTAATGGCTAGAGAAGTTGAGTAAAAATATCTGTACAATCAGTACTGGCTTGTGTATTAGCTTTACAGACAGAAGCATGCACAGTTCTCACTGGCATGCTTCTGACAAACTTGCCCGCCTGAACCTAATCTATTGTTTGGGTGATTTCTGATAAGGTTTTGTGTGCAATTTGGAAAATCACACCCTATTTTATTTGTGATTTCTTTTGATTTCTCTGGAAAAACATCTGGATGTGATTTTAGCATTGCAATTTTTGGTAACTTATCACAACTTATTACATCTAGCCCAAGGAGTGCTAAGTACAGGACAACTTGCTGTAGCTAGAATGCAAATAAAGCGGGTGAGTATTCCCCTTACTGGTTCTACAAATACAGGTCAATAAGAATACATTGCTGTAAAACTTATATTCCACTCCTTTAATGTCCTAGTAAAATGGTCCAACAGAAAAACTTCATCCAAAGGTTCTTAATTTCTCATCACCACATCTCAAAGCTCAAATCTCACAAGGATATTTTAATTCTCAGTTTAAAAAGAACTGGCAATGGTCAGTTCTTTAACATGAACAAAGTGATTATATCACCAGAAGGCATTCCTGGTAGGCTCCCTGATACTCGGCTCAAGCTGGTACCGATCATCTTTATACCACCAAAGCTGATACCACCAATGTGTTTCAGCTCCTACTGGGGTCTTTCTCGTTGCCTTTAGGATTTGAGTGGAGGCATTCTTTTCTTCCCAGGTATCACTAACGTTGATTTGCTGCTATGTCAATCTATTAGCACAGTTAAATTGCACTGCCCCTAGCTCTACAAGGATTTGTCTAAGAGTTGACAATGGTAACAGTGACTCTGTCTTTGCTCTAAAGTTGTGACCCCTACAATGGATCTATTACCCAATCTCTACATAAATAGACATAGAATAAGGACACCTATTGAATTGTATTTTTATTACTGTCAAGGTGCGTATATTATTTTTTATATTAAAATTATGTTTATACAGTGTAACAATTTGTGATATTTGGTATTGGTTTGCACTCTTTTTGGGATGTTGTTGTGTGTCGATTTTCATTTATACAGTACCTGTTGTAAGAATTTAAGACTATTTAGAAAACGAATCCATAATTGGTTATTTTTTTTATGTCTGTTCATATATGCTCTGAAACGTTAAAGTTTGAAGGAACATTGGAAAACTTAGGCTACTGTAAAATATTTATTGTTATGGTTAGCATTCTAGTACTGTAAAGATGCTTACACACTTGCCAAAAAAAAATGAGCAACGTTGCTCATTTTCATCCTTCCTGAGCGATGTAGCTCATTTTCTCAGCAAGTGTGTATGCCACCGTCGACCATCAATGCATCGTTAATGACCATTGCTGTTGGCCATACAGGCTTCTCAATTTGGACTGTAGTCCACGAGCTGCCTGCACGGCCCTTCCACTGTGTGATGCCACTGAGCGATATGGCCGTCATATTGCTCAGTGTGTATGTCCGGCCGCCGACCGCCCTGGCCCGGAAGTGGAAACACTAGGCGGCGTTGCCCATAGAGCAAGTCACCTAGTGTGTACCCACCTTTAGACTATTAACTGAGTGAAATTTGTGTTTCAGAGACTGCACAATTACAACAGAAGGAATTTTGGGGTCCACAGGCAATGATAAGCCAGTGGGTAATATAAATGATTACACAGTGGAGTGTAACATGTAAATAGCAGAATGATACAATATTATTTGTAGATAATATTGTGCATTTTAGAACTGTGTGTGCTTGGTCATGAAGTTGGTCAGTAGGTCAAACATTCAGTATATCTATGAATATATTAAATAAATGTAAACCATATCACATATACTGTACATCCCAAATATTTGTAAGATATTATTAAATGTAATAGTACAGTATTAATCCCATAATTTTGATTATATCTAATGTATGTTTTAATAACCACAAATATACTGTTAATGCTTCCATTTTAGTGGTTAATTAAGGTAAATTTAATTAATGTTGCTCTTAAAACTTTCCTAATGGAGTTTTTCCAACATAAGCAGATTTAACGTGGTTAATAAGGGTAATGAAATATTACTAGAGATGTGCGTCGGGCACTTTTCGTGTTTTGTGTTTTGGTTTTGGTTCTGGTTCCATGCTCGTGTTTTGGATCTGGATTGGTTTGCCAAAACCACCCTTTTGTGTTTTGGTTTTGCTTTTGGTTTTGAATCTGGGTGATTTTTGAAAAAAAAACATAAAAACAGCTAAACTCACAGAATTTGGGGGTAATTTTGTTCCTACGGTATTATTAACCTCAATAACATTCTTTTCCACTCATTTCCAGTCTATTCTGAACACCTCACACCTCACAATATTGTTTTTAGGCCAAAAGGTTGCACCGAGGTAGCTGCATGACTAAGCTAAGCGACACAAGTGGGTGGCAAAAACACCTGGCCCATCTAGGAGTGGCACTGCAGTGGCAGACAGGATGGCAGATTTTTTAGAAATAGGCCCCAAACAGCACATGATGAAAAGATGGAAAAGAGGTGCAATGAGGTAGCTGGATGGCTAAGCTAAGTGACAAAAGTGGGCCGCACAATCACCTGGCCCATCTAGGAGTGGTACTGCAATGGCAGACAGGATGGCAATAAAAAAAAAAAAAATAGCCCCTAAACAGCACATCATGCAAAGAAGAAAAAGAGGTGCAATGAGGTAGCTGGATCACTAAACTAAGCAACACAAGTGTGCGGCACACACACCTGGCCCATCTAGGAATGGCACTGCAGTGGCAGATAGGAAGGCACTTAAAAAAATAGTCCCCAAACAGCACATTGTGCAAAGAAGTAAAAGAGGTGCCATGAGGTAGCTGGATGACTAAAATAAGCAACACAAGTGTGCAGCAAAAACACCTGGCCCTGGCCCATCTAGGAGTGGCACTGCAATTGCAGACAGGATGGCACTTAAAAAAACTAGTCCCCAAACAGCACATCATGCAAAGAAGAAAAAGAGGTGCAATGAGGTAGCTGTATGACTAAGCTAAGCAACACAAGTGTGTGGCACAAACACCTGGTCCATCTAGAAGTAGCACTGCTGACCCACTGCACTAATGGCAGATACCGGATGCATGTCTAACACCAGCATAGCTGTTATGGCCTCAGTAATCTGCTTTGCAACAGGGTATATATATACGGCAGTATCACTGGAATTATATGGCCGTACCACTGGACATAAATGGCAGTATCACTGGATTTATATGGCAGTACCACTGGACATATATGGCAGTAACAATGGAATTATATGGCAGGATCACTGGATTTATACTGCAATATCGCTGGAAATAAACGGCAGTATCACTGGACTGGACTTATACGCCAGTACCACTGGAAGTGTACGGCAGGATCACTGGAATTATACGGTAGTACCACTAGATTTATACATCAGTATCACTGGACTGGATTTATACACCAGTACCATTGGAATTATACGGCAGGATCACTGGAATTATACAGCAGGATCACTGGAATTACACGGCAGGATCACTGGATTTATACGGAAGGATCACTGGATTTATACAGCAGGATCACTGGATTTATACGGCAGTACCACTGGATTTATACGGCAGTACCACTGGATATATACGGCAGTATCACTGGACTGGACTTATGCGCCAGTACTGCTGGACATATATGGCAGTATCAATGGACATATACGGCAGTACCACTGGACAAATACAGCAGCACAGGGAAACCACCACTGGACTGATGCAGGACAACACAGCACCACTGCAATGGACTGGACTTATACAGCAGCACTGTACATTTGGCAGCAGAGGACACCACTACTGTGACTGGACTGATGCAGCACAATACACCACCACTGAACTGATGCAGCACAACACAGCACCACTGGACTGGACTTATACAGCAGCACTGGACATATGGCAGCAGAGGACACCACCACTGTGACTGGGCTGATGCAGCACAAGACACTAACACTGAACTGATGCAGGACACTGAGGACGGAGACATGCCCTCTCTCTACACTCTCCAATGCCAGAGTGAAAATGGCGGCGACGCGCGGCTCCTTATATGGAATCCAAACTGTGCGAGAATCCGACAGCGGGATGATGACGTTTTGCCTCGTTCTGGTTTCCGAATCAGGCCGGAAAGCCCGAGCCGGGCTCGGGTTGGGACGTTCAGGCGGGTTCCGTTTCTCTGAGAACTGAACCTGCTCATCTCTAAATATTACTAATGATGTGTGAGTAGAGCATAAATTCACAGTGTTAATGTAAAAGGTATAATATTCTTTAATTGTTCTGAAGTAGTGCTGTTTGTTGAGTAATGAGCCTAACTAAGCATGTGAGTGCATTGGCATTTAGATTTTTGAATGAAGTATTCAAATGGTTAATCAATGATACGTTCTGCCTGTGTGTGCTGTTTATTATTGCCCTATTTGCTGCATACTCAATGGGGGGAATCCAATTGTAGGCAAAGGGTGTGAGTTGCTGTTGCAGTAGCTTTGAAATGCTGGTAACAGCACCACAACTCACACACCTCGTGGCCTACTCTCCCTATGGGGCTGTGAACAAAATTGTGCAAGTCTGAGGAGCTGTAAAGTGTGGCTGTTGCCGTTTTAACTCACAGGCACGAGATCTTCACCAGCATTTGGTTTCCCCCCAATGTGTCTTGAGAAGGTATATGTTTTAGTGAAAGATTTCCACTATACTGTAAAACATTAAAAAAAAACATATTACAGTTAGATACATTAGTCAATGCATCTTAAGCATCCATTTTCATTATCTATTTTATGCCTCTGGTCATATTTTAAAAATATAAAAAAAGTTAATCCTATATTTTAATTGCTATGATAGTATTATTATTATTATTATTATTATTCAGATGTGTACTCCTACATACTTGCTGCAGTCACGTTAAATAGCCCTTCTAGTCACTGCATTCTGTGACTCGTAATGCCAAGCATCTTTATGTGTGACTTTTTCCATCTAAATGTATTAATTACTTTGTTAATAGGATACACACGCAGCTTATGCTAATTAAAATGATATGCGGCATGCCTATACTCTGTGTGTGACAGTGGCTGTATGTGCATATTAAATTTTACATTACAGTGTTTTCCTGGTGCTAAGTTACAGTGTTCTCCTGAAAATTACCGTAATGCAGCATTTTGTATGCAGATTCAGATGCACACAGAATATAGCACATATAATTTCAAAAGTCAATTGGGCTGACTGCTGATGGGCTGAGAGAGCTGACTGCCATGGCCCTCAGCCAATCAGCATGTCTTCATAGAGTTTAATGGAGAAAGATGGTGGCCTGCACCGCTCTGACACCGTTGCCCACACTGCCACCACCGCCACTCACACTGCCGACTCTGCCACCCGCACTGCCAACACCCCCACACTGCCTGCACTCCACACTGAGGATACCGCTGGCACTCCCATGCTGCTGACACCCCAGCACTGAGGACACTGCCGACACTCCTGAACCCTGCACTGAGAACACCACTAACACTCCTACACCACCAGCCCAACAGCAGTACTAACACCACCAGCAATGCCGCACTGAGGACACTGACAGCATTGAGACACTGCTGACACCCCTGTAGCGAGGACACCCCTGGCATCCCTACACTTCCAACACAACCAGCAGTACCAACTCCGCCAGCAATGCTGCACTGAGGACACTGCTGGCACCCCTGCACTGCCGACACTCCCGCACTGAGGACACCACTGGCATTCCTTGTCACACAGGGCCGGCTCTAGGCCTACTAAAACTCTGATCGATAAAATTTTGAAGCGCCCCCCCCCCTCCCCCCATATGCATGACTAAGGGTCATGCGCTCTTCCGGAAAAGTGGGCGTGGCCTCACAACTTTATATTATAAATAAATATATTTTCACTCCCCCTCTACACACACACACACACACACACACACACACACACACACACACACACACACACACACACACACACAGTGGTGTTCCTTACACATGGGGGTATATTTAATAAAATTCGTATTTTTCAGAATGAGGTTGATGTTCAAACACGAATGACATCGCAAGTTAAATTTGCAACTTTTTGAATTTATTACGACTAATTTACTAAGCTGTCGTATTCTGCATTTTCGTGTTTTCCGATGTCGATGTCATTCGTATTTTTTGGTAGTGTTTTACGGGAGTGAATAGTAAAACACTGCCGACATTAACACAATGAATCTCGGCCGGATCTGTGAGATCCGTGCAGGGCTTCATTGTGCACCTTTCATAAAAAAAATAACATTGTTACAAATCTAAAAAAAAAATGCGTGGGGTCCCCCCCCTAAGCTAAACCAGCCTCGGGCTCTTTGAGCGGGAACTGGTTGACAAAATATGGGGGGGGGAAATGACAGGGGTTCCCCCATATTTAATCAACCAGCACCGGGCTCTGCGCCTGGTCCTGGTTCCAAAAATACGGGGGACAAAAAGCGTAGGGGTCCCCTTATTTTTGAAACCAGCACCGGGCTCCACAAGCCAGGTACATAATGCCACAGCTGGGGGACACTTTTATACTGGTCCCGGCGGCCCTGGCATTACATACCCAACTAGTCACCCCTGGCTGGGGTACCCTGGAGGAGTGTGAACCCCTTAAATCAAGGGGTCCCCCCCTCCAGCCACCCAAGGGCCAGGGGTGAAGCCCGAGGCTGCCCCCCCCCCCCGTCCAAGGGCGGCGGATGGGGGGCTGATAGCCTTTAGAAAAAAATGTGAATATTGTTTTTAGTAGCAGTACTACAAGTCCCAGCAAGCCTCCCCCGCAAGCTGGTACTTGGAAAACCACAAGTACCAGCATGCGGTGGAAAACCGGGCCCGCTGGTACCTGTAGTACTAATACTAAAAAAATACCCCAAAAAAAACAGGACACACACACCGTGACAGTATAAGTTTATTACATACATGCACACCTCCAAACATACATACTTACCTATGTTCACACGAGGCTCAGTCCTCTTCTCCATGTAGAATCCTCAGGGTACCTGTGAAAAAAACTATACTCACATAATCCAGTGTACCTTCTGTTCTTTGTATAATCCACGTACTTGGCAAAACAAAAAAATGGAAACCCGACCACGCACTGAAAGGGGTCCCATGTTTACACATGGGACCCCTTTCCCCGACTGCCAGGACCCCCCCTGACTCCTGTCAAAGAGGGTCCCTTCAGCCAATCAGGGAGCGCCACGTTGTGGCACTCTCCTGATTGGCTGTGTGCTCCTGTAGTGTCTGTCAGGCTGCACACGGCAGAGATACAATGTTGCGCCTATGCGCTCCATTGTATCCAATGGTGGGAACTTTGTGGTCAGCGGTGAGGTTACGTTCGGTCAACCGCTAACCGCAAAGTTCCCACCATTGAATACAATGGAGCGCATAGGCGCAACATTGTATCTCTGCCGTGTGCAGCCTGACAGACACTACAGGAGCACACATCCAATCAGGAGAGTGCCATGACGTGGTGCTCCCTGATTGGCAGAAGGGACCCTCTTTGACAGGAGTCAGGGGGGGTCCTGGCAGTCGGGGAAAGGGGTCCCATTTGTAAACATTGGACCCCCTTCAGTGCGTGGTCGGGTTTCTGTTTTTTTGTTTTGCCAAGTACGTGGATTATACAAAGAACAGAAGGTACACTGGATAATGTGAGTATAATTTTTTTCACAGGTACCCCTAGGATTCTACATGGAGAAGAGGACCGAGCCTCATGTGAACATAGGTAAGTATGTTTGTTTGTTTGGAGGTGTGCATGTATGTAATAAACTTATACTGTCACGGTGTGTGTCCTGTTTTTTGGGGGGTATTTTTTTAGTAGTAGTTTTTTTTCCAGAAAATGTAACACTTTCCCACCCCTTCCTACTGATAAACATGCACGGATCTCATGCATCCGTGCATGCCTATCAGAACATGGTAAAAAAAAGCAGGTCTGTTTTAAATTTGCTTTTTTTTACGATTTGTATTTTTTCACGGCAGTGTTTGGCTATTGCCGGCAGTGTTCGTGAAATACACTTTTTAGTGAATTACCAAGTTGTAACAAAATACAGTCGTATTTGACCGATGGTGTATTAATTCGTATTTTTTTTCTTTGACTTCCAAAAAAATACGAATGCCCTCATCACTGCCGAGATTTGAGTTTAGTAAATTCCCGAGATGACACTTTGAAGAGAAAACACCATCTCGGTCAAAATCGGGACCTTAGTAAATATACCCCATGATGTCTCCAATATACTGTTAGATACACATACTGACCCCAGTAGTGCCAGATACACATTATATGCCCCCACAGTGTCACATACATATTATATGCCATTGTTAAAGTTAAATAAACATATTAAAAGACATAGTGCCAAATGTAATAGAGTGAGAGTTTCAAAAAGTGAGATATTTGGTAAGGTTTTGCAGTTTTTTTTAAAGTGGCAATAATTTACACAGCAAGATCAACCTGATTTTATAGTGTAAATGATTGCCACTTTAAAAAAACTGAAAAACCTTACCAAATCTCTCACTTTCTAACTGTGCTATGGGGCCCCAATGTGCATAGCTACGCCCCTGGCCTGTGTTCAGCTGTATTGAAAATGAAATTAGCAAGCCTGTAACTTTAACACTTAATGCTACCTAAGAATCAATTTGTCATCAAAAATTGTTCATACCTCAGCAGTATACATTCAACAGTAGTATAGTTCGGCATGGTATATGAGAATTATCCATCACAGAGAAAGTACATGTATCAAAACCTAATCAGCCTGCTAATTGCATTACACATATCTTGGTCCTAAAACACTAAAACAGGAGACACAGAAGCACACTGGCCATTTAAATCCACAGATTACTTTTTATATTATAATTAATAGCATTCAGCAGTATTGAATAAACAATAATACTTGCTCACTATTTTCACGGGGTACCTCTTCATAGAGTGTAGATCCAGAGACTATGCAGTGAAACACAATTACTATTTTGTCACTGCACACTCCTGTGTTGCTCACCCCCATTGCCATATAGAGAAAAAATGTCTGTTCCTCAGTTTTTTATTTCTCAATGCACGCTCACAAATTGAGTACATATATAGTTGGTAACAATTGTCTACTGTCGGCAAAGAGGATAGTACAGTCTGTAATGCACCTACCCTCATCTGCTGCCCACCATCATCCTTGGAGCCGGTGGCAGGTGAGAGTAAGGGCGGGTGCCAGGCTGATGGAAACAAAGAGGTACGTAACCCTGTGTCTGGTGTTAGGTGGATCCTGATACCAAAGGCAGTGCAGGATCCAGATTCACCAGCAGGGAACGTGTAGATGCCTTGAAGAAAGATTGTGATCTGGGAGGTGGCATGGGTTACCCAGCTGTGTATCGCGGTGGTTCAACTGCCGAAGACAGTTTCCTTCTGCAGCGAGGAAATGATCTGAACATAATATATGCCCCCACAGTGCCAGATACACATTATATGCCTCCACAGTGCCAGATATACATAATATGTCGCCACAGTGCCAGATACACATAATATGCCCACACAGTGGCAGAAACACATGATATGGCCCCAATTAGTGTAGTGCCAGATACACATATGCCCCCAGTAGTGCAGTGCCAGAAACACATATGCCCCCAGCAGTGCAGTACCAGATACACATAATATGCCCCCACAATGCAGATACACATTATATGCCCCCACATTGCACATTGTCAGATACACATAATATGCCCCCACATTGTCAGATACACATAATATGCTCCCGCCGCTGGTCCATCATCCAGAATCAGAATCAGCTTTACTGACCAGGTGTACACAGGTACACTAGGAATTTTTTGTGGTACAATGCACTGCCAAGCAGCAACATGAAGGTGGGATACAGTACGTAGCATAAGAAGGGGAAAAATGCAGCATACATTACAAACATTACACGTATGAGTTCATACTGCACATTGCAACTGTACGATAGACTCGACATAGTAGACATATTATACATGAAAAACTAAAAACAATGGCTGCTTGGCAGAGCAGAACTGAGGCAGCCATCCGCAGCGCCAACTTTAACTCAAACAATGCACATAAATCTTCTGTATTAAGTAATACATCAAAAGATAAACCACACAGACATAAAAAAAAATCTTGAGCACACAGAAAGCATAATGCCTGATTGTTGTAAGCATTTTAGGTAATAACCTCCAAGGGTTGTGTATTCAACCCTCACAAGGTACCAGGTAAGGCATCCATCTTAGGTGGACAGCGTAGGATTATCCAGAGTGGAATAGTCCACCCCTAGAAGAGATAACACAAAATGGGGAGATTGCAGAGTCCTAAAGTTCAGAGTAGGGTTCCAACAAAACCTTCAGTTCCACGTATTTTTCCTCCCATCCACAAGCCCACCAGATAAGGCAGCCATGTTGGGCGCACTACGAAGGTTACACAGTGAGAGATGAGCCACACAGGGGCCAAATGCATGTATGGTAAAACTGACACGTGTGCAGGAGTATGCTATACCCTGCATGGAAAGATTCAAATGAAGCACACCCTGTCCATGGAGGAATAGTGATGTGCACCAGACATTTTTCGGGTTTTGTGTTTTGGTTTTGGATTCGGTTCCGCGGTTGTGTTTTGGATTCGGACGCGTTTTGGCAAAACCTCCCTGAAATTTTTTTGTCGGATTCGGGTGTGTTTTGGATTCGGGTGTTTTTTTTCAAAAACCCCTCAAAAACAGCTTAAATCATAGAATTTGGGGGTCATTTTGATCCCATAGTATTATTACCCTCAATAACCATAATTTCCACTAATTTCCAGTCTATGCTGAACACCTCACAATATTATCTTTAGTCCTAAAATTTGCACCGAGGTCGCTGGATGACTAAACTAAGCGACCCAAGTGGCCGACACAAACACCTGGCCCATCTAGGAGTGGCACTGCAGTGTCAGACAGGATGGCACTTAAAAAATAGTCCCCAAACAGCACATGATGCAAAGAAAAAAAGAGGTGCACCAAGGTCGCTGGATGACTAAGCTAAGCGACCCAAGTGGCCGACACAAACACCTGGCCCATCTAGGAGTGG
The DNA here is from genome assembly GCF_028390025.1 of Pseudophryne corroboree. Taxonomy (NCBI): domain Eukaryota; kingdom Metazoa; phylum Chordata; class Amphibia; order Anura; family Myobatrachidae; genus Pseudophryne; species Pseudophryne corroboree. The sequence goes on along the minus strand of NC_086444.1, from coordinate 390,679,237 downwards.
CACTGCAGTGTCAGGCAGGATGGCACTTAAAAAATAGTCCCCAAACAGCACATGATGCAAAGAAAAAAAGAGGTGCACCAAGGTCGCTGGATGGCTAAGCTAAGTGACCCAAGTGGCCGACACAAACACCTGGCCCATCTAGGAGTGGCACTGTAGTGTCAGACAGGATGGCACTTAAAAAATAGTCCCCAAACAGCACATGATGCAAAGAAAAAAAGAGGTGCACCAAGGTCGCTGGATGGCTAAGCTAAGCACCCAAGTGGCCAACACAAACACCTGGCCCATCTAGGAGTGGCACTGCAGTGTCAGACAGGATGGCACTTAAAAAAATAGTCCCCAAACAGCACATGATGCAAAGAAAAAAAGAGGTGCACCAAGGTCGCTGGGTGGCTAAGCTAAGCGACCCAAGTGGCCTACACAAACACCTGGCCCATCTAGGAATGGCACTGCAGTGTCAGACAGGATGGCACTTAAAAAAATAGTGCCCAAACAGCATATGATACTGGTGGTCAGTAAAATTCTGCACTGTCCTCCTACTTTATACTGCGCACAACTACAATGCAGCACACATATGGATGGATAGTATACTTGACGACACACAGGTAGAGCAATGGACTACTGTACCGTACTGCTATATATATATGCTAGTGGTCAGCAAAATTCTGCACTGTCCTCCTACTATATACTGCGCACAACTACAATGCAGAACAGATATGGATGGATAGTATACTTGACGACACAGAGGTAGAGCAATGGACTACTGTACCATACTGCTATATATATACTGGTGGTCAGCAAAATTCTGCACTGTCCTCCTACTATATACTGCGCACAACTACAATGCAGCACAGATATGGATGGATAGTATACTTGAAGACACAGAGATAGAGCAATGGACTACTGTACCGTACTGCTATATATATATGCTAGTGGTCAGCAAAATTCTGCACTGTCCTCCTACTATATACTGCGCACAACTACAATGCAGAACAGATATGGATGGATAGTATACTTGACGACACAGAGGTAGAGCAATGGACTACTGTACCATACTGCTATATATATACTGGTGGTCAGCAAAATTCTGCACTGTCCTCCTAGTATATACTGCGCACAACTACAATGCAGCACAGATATGGATGGATAGTATACTTGAAGACACAGAGATAGAGCAATGGACTAATGTACCGTACTGCTATATATATATATATATATATATATATATATATATACACGTTGTCAGCAAAATTCTGCACTGTCATCCTACTACATACTGTGCACAACTACAATGCAGCACAGATATGGATGTATAGTATACTTGACGACACAGAGGTAGAGCAATGGACTACTGTATGGTACTGCTATATATATATATATATATATATATATATATACTGGTGGTCAGCAAAATTCTGCACTGTCCTCCTACTATATACTGCGCACAACTACAATGCAGCACAGATATGGATGGATAGTATACTTGACGACACAGAGGTAGAGTAATGGACTACTGTACCGTACTGCTATATATATATATATATATATATATATATATACTGGTGGTCAGCAAAATTCTGCAATGTCCTCCTACTATATACTGCGCAAAACTACAATTCAGCACAGATATGGATGGATAGTATACTTGACGACACAGAGGTAGAGCAATGGACTACTGTACCGTACTTATATATATATATATATATATATATATATATACTGATGGTCAGCAAAATTCTGCACTGTCCTCCTACTATATACTACAATGCAGCACAGATATGGAGTGTTTTCAGGCAGATAACGTAGATATTTGCAGCACACTAAGCACAGATATTTGCAGCACACTGAGCACAGACATTTGCAGCACACTGAACACAGATATTTGCAGCACACTGAACACAGAAACTGAGAGAACGCAGCCACGTCCTCTCGCTATCATCTCCAATGCACGAGTGAAAATGGCGGCGATGCGCTGCTCTTTATATGCAATATGAATCTCGCGAGAATACGACAGCGGGATGATGACATTCAGGCGCGCTCGGGTTAACCGAGCAAGGCAGGAAGATCCGAGGCTGCCTCGGAACCGTGTAAAATGGGTGAAGTTCGGGGGGGTTCGGATCTCAACGAATCGAATCCGTTCATCTCTATGGAGGAATCATCCAAAGCAGCCATGTGGGGCTCACTGCGTAGGTTACTGCTGGCAGGGTGTGCAACCAATGGAGGTAAACATTACAGGAATAGCACACAGTCAGGTGGAAGTACGCTGTAAGAAAAAAGAGAAGAGAAAAACACATTTGCAGGAAAACTGTTTTAACATTAATTTGCAAACATGATAAATGTCCTGGTCTCATGAGAGCAGTGAGGGTGGGTGTGAGAGTGTGGGCATCACACTAATGTCCAATGGAAATGGACCAGCAAAGTCTGGTACTGGTGTGCACGCCCCTCAGTTCCCTGTACAGCTTGAGGGGTAGTCCCGGGGGCAGTCATGATGTTCTTGGACAGAGGAGTAGTAGGCATTGGTCCTGGTGTTCTCATGGCAGAGGTGAGGAGAGGCCACATAATGGTCCTGAGTTGCAGTGTTTGGGGAACTAGTTTATTGATTCTAGCATAGTCCAAATCCAGTTCAAACTCTGGTTCTAACTTCATCCTTAAAATACATCCTTAACAAATGCATACTTCACAAATGCAAGCAGGCCAAGTACTGACTGCAGGCCTTGATAATATTGCTCTTAAATGCTACACACTATGGGGGTCATTCCGAGTTGATTGTAGCTGTGCTAAATTTAGCACAGCTACGATCATATTCCTAGGCATGCGGGTGGACGCCCAGCACAGGTCTAGTGCACCCCGCATGTCAGTCCAGTCCCCGCACAAGTACAAAAGCATTGCAAAGGGGCGATGCTTTTGTACTTAAAGAGTATCTCCCGGGCCAGTGCAGCTCCTGTGGCTGACCGGGAGTTACTTGTCACTGACCCAGGTTGCAGCGGCCCAAAAGTGGCTGCTAAACGCCGCCATGCTGCCCCCTCCTGCCCAGCGACTGCCTCTGCCTGTCAATAAGGCAGAGGTGATCGATAGGTAATGATGGCCTTCAGCCGTTTGTCATGCGCTGTTCCGACCCGATCGCTGCACTGTGAACAACTGCAACATGCGGGTGGGAATGAACCCCTATGGGAGTCATTCCGAGTTGATCGCATGTAGCAAATTTTTGCTGCCCATGTGATTAACTAGATGCCGCCTATGAGGGAGTGGATTTTTTGCATAACAAGACAGCCCTGCTATGCCAAAAAAAGGTTTGTGTAGAACAAGACTAGGGCAAGATTTACTTACCCTGTGCGATGAATACAGCGTTGCAGGTCCAGGAATTGACGTCAGACATCCGCCCTCTAAACGCCTTGGAAAGTTGACACCTTCCTCCTGTCAATCTTCTTGCGATCGCGGCAGTGATCACTATCTCCAGTCTTCTTGCTATTGCCCAGTGGCGGCCATCGCTGGGCAACAACGCGCCTGCACAGAACCGACCCATTCACACCGCTGTGAAAAACAGCAGCATGCAAATGGGTCAGAATAATCCCCAATATCAGTTGGCAAAAGGGGAAGTGTGCAATCAGAAGTTCAGCTAATTAACAGAGGGGATTTTGCATTGAAGACAGATCACAGACATTTGCAGACAAACTTTCTTGGGGTGTGAAAAGTGTAGCCAGAGAGACATGATAGACTCAGATATACAGTACAAGAATGAAGATGGTGTTTTTACCTGTGAAGAAAGGAAAGATGGTTCCTTTTAATTTCATCCTTAAAATACATCCTTAACAAAAGCATACTTCACAAATGCAAGTAGACCAAGTTCTGACTGCAGACCTTGATAATATTGCTCTTAAATGCTACACATTATGGGGGTCATTCCGACCTGATCACACACGCTAGCTATTTTTTGCAGCGCTGTGATCAGGTCAAAACTCGGCAAAACTGCGCATGCATATGCACCGCAATGCACAGGCGTGTCGTACGGGTACAAAGCAGATCGGTGCTGGGCTATGGATTTAACGAAGAATCCATTCGCACAGCCGATCGCAAGAATATTGACAGAAAGAAGGCGTTTATGGGTGTCAACTGACCATTTTCAGGGAGTGGTTGGAAAAACACAGGCATATCCAAGCGTTTGCAGGGAGGGTGTCTGATGTCAATTCCGGGACCGGACAGGCTGAAGTGATCACAGCGGCTGAGTAAGTTCAGATCTACTCAGAAACTGCACAAAACTTTTTTGTACCGCTCGGCTGCACAAGCGTTCGCACACTTGCAAAGTGAAAATACACTGCCCCATAGGCGGCGACTATCTGATCACAGCGCTGCAAAAAATAGCTAGAGAGTGATCAACTCAGAAAGACCCACTATATCAGTTGGCAAAGGGGGAGGTGTGCAATCAGAAGTTCAGCTAATTAACAGAGGGGATTTTGCATTGAAGACAAACATTCTTGGTGTGTGAAAAGTGTAGCCAAAAAGAGATGATAGACTCAGATATACAAGCATGAGGATGGTATTTTTACCTGTCAAAGCTTGCGGTCCAGCAGTTAATCAAGAGCCACTGCTGCCAGTCCGCGAGCTCTGATTGGCTGACTGACTGGCGGCTGATTTTAAATTGTAGCTGGCTACTTGCCACCCTGTCACAGTAAGTGCATTATTGGTGTATCCACCCTGCAGAGTATTCTGCATTTTATCTGACAAACACTGTATCCTGCACTATATCCAACACACACTGTATCCGACTGCAATGTATCCAGTACTGGATCCAACTCGCACTGTATCCAACCAGCAATGTATCCAGCACTGTGGCCATCCCACACAGAATCCAACCCACAGTGTATCCGACCCGCAGTTTTTCTGACCTGCAATGTATCCCACACTGTATCCAACCAGTAATATATCCCATGCTGTATCCAAACCACACTGTATCCAACACACACAGTATCCAACCGGCACTGTATCCAATCCACACTGTATTCAACCCACACTGTTTCCAACCTACACTGTATCCAACCCAGTCTGCATCTGACCCACACTGTATCCAACCCACACTGTATACCATAGTTTAGCCAGCCAGCCTTTGGCCAATATTGGTGAAAATAATATTTTGAGCTGTGATGTGGTCAAAATTGAGTGGCAATTACTGGAAATTATTGTTATTGAGGTTAGTAAGACTGTAGGAACACAAAAGGTCCAAATTAAGTGATTTTAGCTTTTTTTGTAAATTTTTTAAAAAAATCCAAATCCAAAACCAGTCATGGCGGTTTGGCAAGTCCAAATCCAAAGCCGGCTGACAAATCAGAACCAAATCCAGCAACAATGGCCCTGCGCACATCCCTACAAATTAGATGCATTTTCGGCAAAAAAGATGCCTGACTCTCCTGTTGCATAGCATATTGAAGCAAGATGTATGAGGACACATGTGTATTCATTCTATAAGGTTTTTTTTACTGTGAGACCTATTTTGAGAGAATGGCTGAATGTAAAAATATGGTATCAAAATAAAGGTCTTGCTATGCAGAAGTGCCAATCGAAGAGAAAAATTAGATTGAGGCAAGGGTTCAGGCATTGCGGTTGGCAAATATCACATGTAATGTCTATGGGATAGCTGCACAAGCAATGTAAAATTTGCTCTACTGATAGATCTAAAATTCCACTTTCTGCGTTTACCTTGTGAAGGGGATCATTGCCCTTATCTTCTTAAGGTGCTCAGTTCAGTGTCAGATTTGGTGTGTTCATGGTGTTCTATAATCAGTACTAAAGTAAGTAAATACTTTATTGCATAATTACTCTTAACAGAATGTCTCCCCTGCAGCAAAAAAATAAAATAAAATTAAGAGCCTTACTGGAAGGCGTAAGTGATCAATGGGTTGCAATTATATGTCTCAGTCAAGAAAGAAGATTATTCACATTGCAAATCTCATTACAACATTTAAAACCAAAACAACAGGTGTAGACTATACAGTCCTCAGCCATCAACCTCTAGACAGCCAAACAAAATAATGACTTTGACGGCAAACCTTGAAATCCCCAATTTGAACAGGGCCTTGACACCTCCATCTCGAATATCAGTAAGACATTAAACCAACTGGGACTTCAACACACTGATGAAGATGAAACAGAAGTGATTTCTCTCCTGATGCCAGCTATAAGATGTAAACCACACTTTCGCTGTACATTGAATCCTGATAATTATGTGGCTTACTATCGAGGCCATCTATCCTTCAAATGTTAGTTCTGCAGAGCTTTACTTTTCGATTGCAAAAAGGTTCGCACCAAAACAAAGTTTTATGTATATGATTGTTAAGTCACTCTTCCAAAATACAATTTATGTGGAAAGTTGTGCAGAGAACATAATGGTCATAGTACACCTTTGCCACACATTCTGCTAATTCCAAGTGACAGCACTTTCCCTTTTATGATCAAATGAAACCATTTCCAATCATATTGTCCTTTGCAATGAAAATAAATAAGAGTGAAGGACAGACACTTGCCAGAGTTGGACTACACCTGCCGTTCCAGTCTTCTCACATGGTATGCTCTACATAGCCCTATCTCAAGCAAGATCAAAGGATTCTGTTGGAGTAAAGATCATTCAGGAAGATGCACCTGGATTACCTTGCTCAAATGGATGGACTCAATATATTGTCTCTACTGAAGTCTGTGAATGAATTTGTAAAAATTTTTGTCTATCAAATAAAGTTTACATTTGTTGCTTGATATGAGTTTATTCTTTAACAAAATACTGTAAATCTCAATGGGTTTTCACTAGTTATTATTACATTGGTAGTATTAGTAATAGAGGTATTTTTAAACAAAACTTATTTTCATACATATTTGTAATTTTTGTAATTTAGAATATTTGTATCATATTAGTACTTCGAGAGCTCGTTAAACTGGAGTTATTTTTTATGGCCTAAATATAAAGTGTAAATTCTGAAATTGTGTTAAATAAAAAAAATGCAGGTACAGTATTTGTGCTTTTGTACTAATCTTTGACCTGGAGTGTATCAGATATAGAAATAGTTGTTACACAGAATGATCAAAATTGAACTCTTGATCTGAAAATACGACCTATGGCTTCAAGGATCAGTGAAGTTCTGCTGTGATATTTTGTAAAGCTATACATGAGTGGTCTTATATCAAAGGTTCACTTAGAGTGTGTTTGGTATAATTAAGCTTGGTATATTCACTCACTATTAATACCTGTAAGAGAAAAAAATACCCTAGGGATTTTGGTAGACATTCATATCCGAAGTTTAACAATAGACTGAAAAAAAGGAAAAGAGAAGACATAATTAGCAAAGTCATATATTACGGTTCACTGCTAACTTTTGTCTAACTTGTTCTTCTCCTGCTTTGATGATTTCACAAGAACATGAAACATCCAATTATCCAATCATTTTTACACTGCCTTGGTAACAGCAAGAATAGGTTAAAGGTGAACAGATTTGAGATAGCAGAACTAAAATGCCGTCATTCTCTCTACTATCCTACTGCTTAATTACTGGAACAATTGTTTGAACATTTCAATATATTAATTTAGCATGGGAATATTTGCGGAACTAGGAAATTAATTTAGCAATGCTAAAATGAAAGTTGTGCTTCTGAAATCTAAAAATAAAGCAACGCATAATGACATTAAAATGAAACAAAAGTGGTGAAGTGGGCCTGTTGGATAGTCTATATTAGAAATTAAGCCAATTTGCATGGTTTAAATTCTTTTTCTTTTGCACTGTCTCTGTGAAAAAAGATGCACTCAAAAGTAGAGTTACAGTGCATGTAAAATGCACTTGTGGCCCCTGTGTAAGAAAAAGGAGATTAGGGGAGTGAACATGTATGTGTACTTTCTACATTACAGGTTGGCACTAATACTGAATAATTTTAGTGCGTCACAACCATGCCTTGTAAATGATTTCCACTTTAAATAAAAACCCTGCACCTCTGGCCAACTCGGACGTCATTACATCCTGCACATCATTTGGTACACTCATCGATTTTATGCCTGTATGGTTTAAAAACATGGCAGTCAACATTATCAACTTGAAAATGATTACTGCTAAAGCTACTGTATAGAGTTTAAAGTAAATAAATTAATAATTGAACAGTGTATGCTCTTGGCTAAATGACTAAACAACATCCATACTATAGTCTTGATTGGTTACTATTTTTTGCAGTGGAGAAGAAGCTGTGGTCCCCTCAGGCTAATAAAAGCACCCAGCCGCCCAGGATATTCTGGGGGCTGCATATTACGGCATTCTCCTCTGTTAGCAAAGGGGTGTGGTGCTGGGCTGTGATATCATATGCCAGCACCACACTCACAGCAAGAATTATCACTAGTGTAAAGGAGCAGCAACCAGTAACTTCACAGATAACATGAGTTCAGCTGCTAATCTCCCAGCTCAGTGTGGTTACAAAGTGGAGAAAATAAAAACAATGAATGAATGAGCGATCATATGTCGCTTATTCAATGTTTTAGGTATCCATAATGCTTGGCACACTGGACAAAAGCACTGGTTCATTTAGTAGTAGTACAAGCCAATTGTTCTTACATAAAAGAATAAACAGGATCTGCAAATCTGGGTTGTTCACACAATAACAGCATATTTGGGTTAGGGTCATAATGTGAACAAGTCTGGATGGCAAGGGGCTGGTGCATCTAAAATATTTAAGATAACAGACTGGCTCCTAGGGTCTAATTCCCCTGTGATGGCTAGTATTAGTATTGGGACTTTTTGTAACACCCTTGGTGTAGTGAGTATAAGGGTAGTTATTATGAGAGAAAAAATGTACATACTATTGTGGAACTACAGGTTAGCCAGTCTGTACCTATGCATGTCCTCGTTTATGAAATTACAAGTGTTTCCATGCCCTGGAAACCAGGACCCCCTGGATCATGTTGTTCTCCATAAGCTTTTAATAGAAGAACACACACTAATGGACCTGTGATGAGACCAAATAAGTTGTAAATAAATGTTTATAGAAATGAATCTATATACGATATGTTGGTATGAGATAATTATGAACACAGCTAAGTTATACAAAATGAGTTTCAATTTAGAAGAATATCATATAAACCCAGGATCATATAACACATAAGACTTATGACCCTCTACATACACAACACAAGTGAATGTCAATTCATATTGATGAATAGCCTCTCCAAAGCATTATGTTGATTGGAATAAAGACATAGAAAGAAAAATGTACATTTATGTGTTACTGAAACCTCATTACAGACTTGAAACTCTGGTCCTCTACTCTGACTACCTGTGAACAACAGCTGGGTTTCCGAGGATATCTGCATGTGCAGCTCACTTTTTGGCTCTACAGAAACAATTGACATCTTAGAGTTGTAGTTGTGCTTCTGACATAATATCATTGGTGGATAGGGCCAGGAAGCAAGGAGACATGTATCTTACTGAGTGCTTCGGGCTGAAATCTGCTTAGTCATATACTATAGTTGATGATGGTAACTTCAGCTTGTGTAATTCACAGACCATCATCTAGCAGTCATACAAATGACATGCCACTAGCAGCTTGCATGCACAGATCTACCTCCACCTTGCGCATTCATGTAAAGCACATGTGTATGTTTGCCAGCAATTGGTGCAATCTTGTGCCTTGTCCTGTTTTACCTTAATGAAGCTGCACAGGGAGCAGAGAGCAGAAAGAATCAACCTCACCAGCCTGAGATACTAACCCAGAAAATCCTGAGAAGCCACAAACCATAAGTGGAACTGAGTATTAGCAAATCAGTTCAGCTAGTGTGTACTGTCAACTAAGTGAAAGAAATGGGAAAGGATTAGAGATGAGCGGGTTCGGTTCGTCGAGATCCGAACCCCCCCCCCCCCCCGAACTTCACGTGGTTTACACGGGTCCGAGGCAGATTCGGTTCTTCACGCCTTACTTGCAAAACCCGAACGAGGCAAAGCGTCATCATCCCACTGTCGGATTCTTGCGACATTCGGATTCCATATAAAGAGCTGCACGTCGCCGCCATTTTCACTCGTGCATTGTAAAGTTGAACAGAGAGGCTGTGGTTACGTTCTCTGCCTGAATAGTCCAATATCAGCAAAATATCAGCTCAATATCTATGCTCAGTATCAGTGCTGCATTGTGGTGACCAGTATATAGTAGTACAGTACAGTAGTCCAGTGCTGTATCTTGCTGCTCTGTGTCAGTTCTAGTATCCTGAACAGTGCTCAATATCTGTGCTCAGTATCAGTGCTGCATTGTGGTGACCAGTATATAGTAGTACAGTACAGTAGTCCATTGCTGGATCTTGCTGCTCTGTGTCAGTTCTAGTATCCTGAACAGTGCTCAATATCTGTGCTCAGTATCAGTGCTGCATTGTGGTGACCAGTATATAAAACTACAGTATAGTAGTCCAGTGCTGTTCTCGCTGCTCCATGTCAGTTCTAGTATCCTGAACAGTGCTCAATATTTGTGCTCAGTATCAGTGCTACAGTGTGGTGACCAGTATGTAGTAACATAGTAACATAGTAATTAAGGTTGAAAAGAGGCAATTTGCCCATCGTGTTCAACCTGTATTAAGTTGTGATGAATCTTCATACCCATTGAGTAATGTTTTATGACTAGTTAACTACTATAACTCATATAACCCCCGGATTAACCATTTTGATATTTTAAATATTATAACCTTGGATATCATTTTCATTCAGAAATGTATCCATTCCTTTTTTAAATCCATTTACATAGTCCGCCATTACCACCTTCCCTGGCAGGGAATTCCACATCCTAATTGCCCTAACAGTGAAGAACCCTTTCCTCCATCGCGTTCAGAACTTTCTCTCCTCCAGCCGCAGCGATTGCCCACATGTCCTAAACTGTGTTCTTTTAATTAATAATTCCTCTGACAACTCTTTGTAATGCCCCTTTACATATTTGAAGATATTAATAATATTCCCTCTTAGACGCCTCTTTTCTAGTGTATACATATGCAACCTATGAAGCCTTTCCTCATAATCCAGTCCCTCTAGGCCTTTAATCAATTTAGTAGCTTGCCTTTGGACCCTTTCGAGTTCACCGATATCTTTTTTATACAGTGGTGCCCAAAACTGCACACAATATTCCAGGTGCGGACGTACCAATGCTCCCCATTTTATGCACGCTAGCACCTTAGTTGCCTTCATTACTGTGCTTTGACATTGTGTATGGTTATTAAGCCTATTATCAATGAGTACCCCCAAATCCTTTTCCAAATCTGTTTTACCTAGTCGTTCCCCATTTAGTATGTAGGCTGCAAGTTTGTTTTTAGTCCCGAAATGCATAACATTGCATTTGTCTGTATTGAACCTCATTTTCCATTTAGACGCCCAGAGTTCAAGTTTAGATAAATCATTCTGTAAGGACTCCACATCCAATTCCGAGTTAATTACCTTACACAGTTTAGTATCATCTGCAAAGATTGACACTGTGCTTTCCAGGCCTATTTCTAGGTCATTGATAAACATGTTGAACAGTAGTGGACCGAGTACGGAGCCTTGTGATATACCGCTGACTACTGGGGACCAGGTTGAGTACTTCCCGTTGACCACTACTCGCTGTACACTGCTATATAACCAGTTGCTTATCCATGTGCAAATAGTTTTACCTAGGCCATGCTCCTTTAATTTGATGATCAGTCTCCTGTGAGGCACTGTATCGAATACTTTTGCAAAATCTAGGAAGACTACATCCACTGCTTTTCCCTGATCAAGATTATTGCTCACTTCCTCATAGAAGCTAATTAAGTTAGTCTGACATGACCTATCCCTCATAAACCCATGCTGGTTCTTGCTAATAATCCTAGTGGTCTGTAGATACTCCTGTATGCTGAACAGTGCTCAATATCTGTGCTCAGTATCAGTGCTGCATTGTGGTGACCAGTATATAATACTACAGTACAGTAGTCCAGTGCTGTTCTCGCTGCTCCGTGTCAGTTCTAGTATCCTGAACTGTGCTCAATATCTGTGCTCAGTATCAGTGCTGCATTGTGGTGACCAGTATTATATAGTAGTACAGTACAGTAGTCCATTGCTGTATCTAGCTGCTCCGTGTAAGTTCTAGTATCCTGAACAGTGCTCAATATCTGTGCTCAGTATCAGTGCTGCATTGTGGTGACCAGTATATAGTAGTACAGTACAGTAGTACATTGCTGTATCTAGCTGCTCCGTGTCAGTTCTAGTATCCTGAACAGTGCTCAATTTCTGTGCTCAGTATCAGTGCTGCATTGTGGTGACCGGTATATAGTAGTACAGTACAGTAGTCCATTGCTGTATCTAGCTGCTCCATGTCACGTCTAGTATCCTGAACAGTGCTCAATATCTGTGCTCAGTATCAGTGCTGCATTGTGGTGACCAGTATATAATACTACAGTACACTAGTCCAGTGCTGTTCTCGCTGCCCAGTGTCAGTTCTAGTATCCTCATCAGTGCTCAGTATCACTGGTCAGTGTCATGTCAGAACAACATGTTTTGGAGGTTGTGGAGGTGTCTTCCTCAGAGGGGTCTGTACCAGGTATTCAGGATTGCCTTGAGTGGTTTCATCCCATTAGGATGGAGACAGAATGGCTGGATAGCCTAGGAAATAAGATTCCTCAGAGTTCGTTAGGGCATACTCTATTAAGTTGCTGGAAAAAAAGCTACGAAGAATGCTCTAGATATGGGTCAGTCCATATCATCTAGGACCCCCTCAGCTCCTGATACACAGGTCTTGCAGGCCAACGCGGACATCGATGCCGACACAGGGATCGACACAGAAGTTAGAGGGGGGCACTATGATAGATTGGAATATAAAATTCAACAATTTATCAATACCATTAGAGATGTGTTAGAAATACCTATACAAATAGAGGAAAATTCTTGTATGCTAACTGCAAAATCATTAGTGACATTCCCGGTTTCGGAAGAGTTGAATACCCTATTTGAAAGATCCTGGTTAAACCCAGAACAGGGTTTTTACATACCCAATAAAGTACTTAAGACATCCCTTTCCTGAGGAGGATCGAAGGAGATGGGAGATTCCTCCCATAATGGACATTTCGGTGTCCAAGCCATCAGGGGTAATTACATTACCTGTACCAGGCTCGGCCTCGTTAAAGGAGCCAACTGACTGCTACTGGAGCCGCCCTTAGGCCCACTATTGCATGCACTTGGGTAGCTAGGGCTATGTTAAAATGGTCAGACAATTTAATAGAAGACCTTGATACAATCCATAGGGATGATGTTGTCTTGATTCTAGGTCACATAAAGTATTCGGCTAAATCATGGTGAAAGCCATGAGGGACATTGGGCTGATGAATTCTAGAGCATCCTCCATGGCAGTAGCGGCTCACAGAGGTCTCTGGATCCACCAATGGAACGCAGATGCCGAATCCAAGAGGTTCCTCCCCTTTGCAGGTGATACACCGCTTGGGGACACTCTGAATACAAATCCTTCCGCAGCACCACCTGTGAGAAGACGTAACTCTGCTTCTCTGATGCAGTCCCCTTGGGCTGCCAGATAGAGAAAATTTGGGAGGGCCTACTTCTGCATGAGGCTAGGCCATAGAAAGAGCAGAAAGTCTGCACCCTCTACAGGTGCACGGGTTCAGAGGTTGGATTCTACTCCCTTAGCATCCTCAGTGTGACGTGGAAGGACTCCCACGTGGGGGTCCACTGGGGGGGGGGGTATCTCATCTACATCACTACAGGGGAGCCTTAGTGATTATTATTATATCCCAGGTAATAAAAATTATTACCCAGGGTTAGAAACTGGATTCAGGAGTTTCCTCCTGGCTGTTTGTTTAATCAGCCCTGCCAATTGTTAGGACAGTGGGTTTGTCCCTGTCATATAAAAAAAAGTTTTCTTAAAGTGCCATCGTGTCTGACACTTCCGTATATGTCCAGTGATACTGCCATTTGATATATTTCCCGACATTACTGCCATTTAATTCCAGTGATTTTGTCATTTTCTTCCAGTGATTTGGACCAATAATACCATTGATTAGAATGAATAATTCCTGTGATACTGGTTTATAATTCTAGTGATTTTGTCATTTTCTTCCAGTGATTTGGACCAATAAATAATACCATTGATTAGAACGAATAATTCCTGTGATATTGAGGTGTTTGTGTCGCTTAGCTTAGCCATCCAGCGACCGCCATCCAGCGACCTTGGTGCACCTCTTTTTTTCTTTGCATCATGTGCTGTTTGGGGACTATTTTTTTAAGTGCCATCCTGTCTGACACTGCAGTGCCACTCCTAGATGGGCCAGGTGTTTGTGCCGCCCACTTGGGTCGCTTAGTTTAGTCATCCAGCGACCTCGGTGCAAATTGTACGACTAAAAATAATATTGTGAGGTGTTCAGAAAAGACTGGAAATGAGTGGAAATTATGGTTATTGAGGTTAATAATACTATAGGATCAAAATTACCCCCAAATTCTATGATTTAAGCTGTTTTTGAGGGTTTTTCTAAAAAAAACACCCAAATCCAAAACGCACCCGAATCCGACAAAAATTCTTAAGGGAGGTTTTGCCAAAACACGACCGCGAAACCGAATCCAAAACCAAAACACGAAACCCGAAAAATGTCCAGTGCACATCTCTAGAAAGGATAGATGAATAATATGTAATGTATCCCTGATGACTGAGGAGTAACAGTGGAACTGTAAAGTACATATGAAATGTACCAAAAACATTATAGGTTTAGTCCACCAGACGGCCTCCTTCTATAAAATCACCCTCACCTCTGCTCTTTCCTCCACTGTACCCAACTCTTCTGTCCCACTTAGCTGCTCCAGGTATCAACCTTGGAACTCCAATTTACCTAGTTCCTTAAAAAATAAACATGCATCACTGAATGCAACTGGAGGAATTCTTGATCCTCAGAAGACTTTCCCACTTCAAGTTAATCCACTATTCGTATTAATCTGCCCCCTCCCTTGCCAAGCTAACTTTGAAGTTGCTCATCCCTTCTTAGTCCTCCAATCCCAGTGACCTATTTTCCACATTCAGCACACTTCTTCCCCCTACCTCCTTACCTCCCACCCTATCTCACTGCCACTGACTTTGCCACCTTTTTAACTTCCAAAATCGAGGCTATCCATCATGAAAGCTCCTTCCCCATCACTTTTCTGTCACTGGTACCATGCCAACCTCCCCTCCCTCTTGCTACATGCCCTTACCCATTCCTTTATTTTATTTTCTCCCTCTCTACCTGCCCACTGGATCTCATCCCCTCTTGCATCCTTTATGTCCCTTGGCATCTCCCTCTCATATCATACGTCAAACTTGCTCTTGTCTCACCAATTCTAAAAAAAACAACTTCAACCCCTTCTCACTACCACCACATTTATCTGCTACATTTTGCCTATTAGATACAGAGCAGCTTGTCTATAACCATCTCACCTGCTACCTCTCTGATAACTCTATCCTTAATAATCTCCAATCTGGCTTCTATCCCCTCCACTTCACTGAAACTGCCATGGCCAAAGTCACCAACATTCTTCTTTCAGCCAATTCCAAGGTCCTCTTCTGCCTTCTCAACCTCTTGAAGATAATGGGCTTTTCTGACACCATCCATTTTTGGTTCACCTCTTAACTTTCAAAGACACAATATGTCAAAATGAGAGTGGCGCTCCTTTCTGTTCGTTATGTTCCTCAAAAAGAAAAAGAATTAATGGATCATAGTGTAGTATATTCTATATAGACAATTTCACCTTTTTGTGACAGAAAAGATTTTTGGTATCGTGATTTTGAAAAAACCTTGACACAAACTGATTTTAACTTGCCAACTGATTCTACCGTGTCCTTACCTCTGGCTCCATCTCCCCATCTATCCATCCCATGGGTGTACCCCAGGGTTCTGTCCTTGGCCCTCTGCTCTTTTCTCTGTACACCTTCTCATGAGGTGAACGTACCAGCTTCCAGTATTACTTCTATGCTGATGACACTCAACTCTACTTCTCCTCTCCTGATCTCTTCCCATCTCCCATCTCTTCCCATCCCTCCTCTCTTAGGTATCCAGTTACCCCTCTGACACCTCCACCTGGATGTCTAAGCACTTTCTCAAACATAACTTGGCAAAAACTGAACTCATTGTTTACCATCCGTCTAGAGTCTCCTCCCATTCTGACCTCTCTATCACTGTCAACAATACAATACAATACAAAAAACTATCTCCTCTTTTCCCCAACGTTGCCATCTGGGAATCATTCTTGAATTTCCCACTAATCACTTACCACATTAAATCTCTTGCTATAGCCTGTCAGTTCCAGCTCCAAGACATCGCTTGCATCAGATCATTCTTCTTCCAGGATGCCACAAGGCAACTGTGCATTCACATCATCTCTTCTCTCTTCTACTGTAACCTTGTCCTCTCTGGACTCCCCCACTCTTATCTTGCTCCTCTCCTCTCGGTAGTCACCACTGTAGCTAGACTTATCCTCCTCTCTGCCATGTCCTTTACTGGCTACCACATTCCAACAGAATCATCTTCAAACTCCTTACCATCACATACAAGGCCCTCTCCAAGTACACCTCTTTTTACATCTCCAACTTCATCGCCATACACACTCCCTGTCTATCACCTTTCCTTCCCCTTGTTTACCTCATCTCACTCCAAAATCCAAGATAACTCCCACTCTGCCCTCCACCATTGGAATAATCTGCCTTGTACCAGCAGACTATACTCCAGCATGCATTGCTTCAAGTGGGTGCTAAAAACCCACTTGTTAATAAAAATGTATGCATCCACCAATTAACCATGTCACTGCATAGTCAACATCACCTTTTTGCACCCTTCAATTTTCCCATTCATGTCATTTGCTCCTTGACTCCCTTCTTATGTCTTCAATTTGTCCCCCCACTTTCCATTTGATTGTAAGTTCCATCATCTGTGCGCTCCTCCATCCTGTTTTCATGCCTTCTCTTACACACCAGCTTCACTCGACACCTCAGCTCCTTTCTTTAGCTCTCTGCCCCTGGACTCGACTCCTTTGTTGTATTTTGCTTCTTCAGATGACTTAGACCTGTTTTCTGCACCTACATTAATGGACACAGGTTTCAGATTATGCTGAATTTTTCCATTGCACTCTTGCATCAGTGGCTGTGTTGGAAGTTGTAGTGCTATTTGTTACTTGTCTTCTGTGTTTTACTGTTCTCTGTAAGGTACTGTTTTACCCTGTACTGTCTTATTGTTTTGCCCTCTGTATGGTTATGTTATAACTTGTGGTGCCAAATAAATAAATAAATAAATAATAGGCAACTTTTGATTCTCTCACTGTTGGGGGGGGGGGGTGGGGGTGGAATTACATGTTAGAACTTATACTTTCACAATTAAGAGATGGTAAAAGAGAGGAAAAGTCAGATGGAGGTTTCCCAAACTTGACAATAAATATGGAACAGCTACTGTGCCTACAGTACTGTATATACCCATGATGACATAATGGGTCTTTTAGTTCTTGGACAGCTGGTAAGGCATTTTTGTGCATTTGTGATATAGGTCTGGATCAACAATATGCAAAAGTTTACATATATGCAATACACATTAAAATAAATGCATGTAAATACTTGACCATTGATGGATATTTTTCATGAGTCACTGCAATACCACTGTCCACCAGTGTTGTTATTCCTCTTGCTGAGCTCTGCTGCTGTATCACTGTCCCATCAGTGGTGCTACTCTACTTTGTTTATGCTGCAGTACCACTATCTACCAGTGGTGCTGCACTACTTTCTGGACTCTGCTGCAGTACCACTGTCCCACCTGCTGTACTATTCAACTTTGGAATTGGCTGCAGTAACACCTTTCCTCCAATAGTGCTAAACTATGATAAGTATCTGATTTGCAGTATGTGATACACCTCTGTGCACAGTATTTAAACCTGCCTCTCTGCCACTCCAATTACCAGATCATCTTGTTACATTCTGTGCACCAGACCTGTGTAGTATTCTGACCTTTGGCTTTGTTTCAGACTATTCATCTGCTTATTTCCTGTGGCTGCTGGACCTACAGTGTATCTACACCAGTGAGTCACCAACACTGCCATTCTACATTGCCTGTTAGAATGTTAATTGCAAAAAAGAAAAAGAAAGGACAGTAAACATTTATCTGTCCTCCTTTAACCTAATTTCAGACTGATTTTTACTGAAACTTGCATAACTAAATTTCAGGATATTCTGTATCAGTGTACTCTGTTTCCTGTTCATTGGTGTACCTGTAATAGCCTCTGATTCATTACTGCATAAACTCTGTATAAAGCTATAAAATGAAAAACAAAAAAACAACATACTTTTATTCATCTTCGGCAACCAGTGTCGTTATAGCACTGTTGCTCACATATACAAAATGTAACCACTGGGAATTGTCAAGACACTGTGTATAAATATACTGTAGTTTGCACTGTGATAGAGCCATGCGTGCAAGAAAGTAACATTTATTAGCCCCTGTAATATAAAATCACCTTATAATTATAGACTATATACCTTTACTTATAGAATTGTAATACCTATGGCTTTGATGTATCCAAGCTCAAATATGCTGATATTTAGGGCTGCCATCAGAAATTGTGGGGCCCGGGACTGTCAAAATAGACAAGAGAGACAGCACTTCCTCCACAAAATAAAAAAGATTCCTTTGCACTCCCCCCCCCCCATGTGATGTCACACATTGTGATGTAACATATAGGTGGAGAGTTGCGGATCTACAGGAACGATTCACAAAGAGCTGAAGCACAGGGAAGGCTTGTTTTATGCATTCCTCCCTGCACATCAGCCCACTGTTGTTGTGCAGCCTGGTATAGCTCTCCAGGTATCAGTGGTTGGAACCAGGGGTGGGCCACCCTCTCTGTAAGAGCCTGGGACTCCCGTCCCCACAGTCACCCCCCATGATGGCTACGCTGCTGCTGTTACTCAGCTAACTTCTATATAATATTACTTGTGGAGAACTGAGCAGGACTACTACAATCAGAAAACCAGAGGCTTGGACTGGTGACAACCAAATCTCATGAGATCTGAGATCTGAACATGTGAAAATTGTGTTTTGCCATATCAACACAGATATGTTAAACTCAGTTTTGTCATATTAGCCTACTGTAAATCTGAATCATTTATCTTTATTTGGTTAATCACCTTTCACATAGGTTTCCAGAAATGAATGTCTAATATTAGTGTTACTCTTAAAGCCAACATATTGCCTGGATGAGAACTGTCTATAAACCATGTTTTATAATGGTAACTGTATAAATGACAATTAATAGACCAAACTTATGGAAGAAGTAAAGTAGGAGCTTTCAATTTAGAATTTTTACATATAAAAAATGGACTAAATATTTACAATGCAAACACTATTCTACTTAATTCCTAACACAAATATTTTCCATGTAAAGTGTTTATCAGTATATAATTAAACAAATTACCAAATATAAATCCTTATACTGCATATGCAGCTGGTGTACACTGCAAGAGCAAATAATGAAATGTACTTATTTACATTGGAACAAATGATAACTGCAGTCAGGTGCTGCATCATTAGTTGCAAGTGCAGTGTGTTACATTTCAGATTCAGAAGTCCATTTTGCAGGTGGATCTTGCAAATTTTAGCAGTATGTGCACGCATCAATGGGCTATGACAGATCGTATTCTTCTCAGTTACATCCCCATTTCTGTCTCTGAAGGTGTATCTAAGTGACAATGGTACGTTTCCAAATAGGCTACATATAGAAAGGGGGTGTTGTGGGTGCATGACATCCGCAGAATTTCATTCTGATTTCAAATGGATCATCTGTGTGTAGTTTAGGGCTAGTGCAAGTGTCCACTGATAATGATGACCGCCAGTTAACCAAGTGTGAGAGTAGGAAAATTACGTTTATATAGGTATAAACAGCTCTTCATATGGAGGAATAGCCACACTGTACTGAAGGTCTATCCCAGTGCCGTAACTAGACATTTTAGTGCTGTGTGCAAAAAACAGCATCGGCGCCCCTCCCCCCATAATATTTAAAATAGGGCCTGTGCGGGCCACAGGCGCATGCCAAATAAATAGGGGCATGGTTTCAAGGGGAATAGGTGTGGCCACAAATAATACCAATTCATATTATACTGCACAGTGGTCTCCATTATTCAAATTACGCTGCACAGTAGTGCCACTTACACACATTACACCAGGGAGAGGTGTAACTTACCTCCTGGACACCTGGTGTGGCCTCCCAAAAAAGGGACGGGGCTTCGTGGAAAGGGGGGCTTTATGGAAAGGGGCGGGGCTTCATGTCCCGGCACCCATTTTCAGTCACGTGGGGTTCTGGAAAGGGGGCATGGCTTTGCATAAATGGGGGAAGGGCTTCGGTGGAGGGGTGGGTCTTCACATTACCACACCCATTTTTCATAACTTGGGGGGTTTGGGAGGTGCAGGCTGTCTCCCGGGGAGTGCTGTACCTGCATTGCTGGTTCCTACACAGTGACAGTAGCCAACTGCTGCACATAATGTAACAGTGCAGTACTCGGCTCATGTCACTGAGCAGGAGCCAGCATTTTGGTGTCACCCCTTGGCAGGTGACACCCGAGAGCTGGCCGCACCCCCCTTGTGACGCCACTGACACCAGGTAGTACCCCTGTCACACATTACGCCAGGTAGAGCCACTGTCACACATTACATTAGGTACAGCCCCTGTTCCACATTATGCCAGGTAGAGCTCCTGTCACACATTACACCAGGTAGAGCATCTGTCACACATTATGACAGGTTGAGCACCTGTCACTCATTACGCCAGGTAGAGCCCCATTTTACACATTACGCCAGATAGAGCCCCATGTAACACATTACAGCAGGAAGAGCCCCATTTTACACATTACGGCAGACAGAGCTCACTTATACACATTATGTAAGGGAGAGCTCCCTTTTACACAATATGGCAGGCAGAGCTACCTTTTACACATTATGGCAGGCAGAGCTCCCGTTTACACATTAGGGCAGGCAGAGCTCCCTTTTACACATTAGTTCAAGTCTTGAGGGTCGATAATTCAGACGAGTACCCACAGAGTTGGGGAAGTGCAGGTGATAAGCAGTACTTACCAGTGCAGCAGTAAAAATATAAAAACAGCTAAAATCACATAATTTGGGGGTAATTTTGATCCTACAGTATTATTAACCTCAATAACATTAATTTCCACTCATTTCGAGTCTATTCTGAACACTGAACACCTCACAATATTGTTTTTAGGCCAAAAGGTTGCACCGAGGTAGCTGGATGGCTAAGCTAAGCAACACAAGTGTGCGGCACAAACACCTGGCCCATCTAGGAGTGACACTGCAGTGGCAGACAGGATGGCAAATTTAAAAAATAGACCCCAAACAGCACATCATGCAAAGAGGAAAAAGAGGTGCAATGAGGTAGCTGTATGACTAAGCTAAGCAACACAAGTGTGTGGTACATACAACATGGGACGTACTGGAATTTGCCCAGATGTAATACATGCATAATATTGGTGGCACATGAGAGCGTACCCCTAAACCACACACACACACACACACACACACACACACACACACGGGAAAGCCTGTAAAATTAATTTGGATAATAAAAACCTTTTTATTTGGAGCTTTTATAATAATATGCAGCAGAGGCGGGCGTACCCCTACACCACACAGGGCAAACACTGTAAAAAATATTTGGATAATAATATAAGTAATGTATATAAACCTTTTATTTGGAGTAAATAATATACAGCACATGACACCACCACTTGACTGATGCAGCACAAGACAGCACCACTGCAATGGACTTATACGGCAGTACCCCTGGACTTATACGCCAGTACCCTTGGACTTGTATGGCAGTGTCAGACAGGTTGGCAAAAACTAGTCCCCAAACAGCACATGATGCAAAGAAGAAAAAGAGGTGCAAGATGGAATTGTCCTTGGGCCCTCCCACCCACCCTTATGTTGTATAAACAGGACATGCACACTTTAACAAACCAATCATTTCAACGACAGGGTCTGCCACATGACTTTGGCTGAAATTACTGGTTTGTTTGGGCCCCCACCAAAAAAGAAGCAATCAATCTATCCTTGCACAAACTGGCTCTACAGAGGCAAGATGTCGACCTTATCCTCCGATTCCTCACCCCTTTCAATGTGTACATTCTCCTCCTCACAGAGTATTAATTCGTCCCCACTGGAATCCACCATCACAGGTCCCTTGTAAAGGTCTCCCTTGAGGAATTTATAATTCATTTTGATGAACATCATCTTCTCCACATTAGGTGGAAGTAACCTCCTACGCCAATCGCTGACAAGGTTACCGGCTGCACTAAACACTCTTTCAGAGTACACACTGGAGGGGGGGCAACTTGGGAAAAATAAAGCCAGTTTGTGCAAGGGCATCCAAATTGCTTCTATTTCCTGCCGTTATACATATGGACTGTATGACATGCCCACTTGGATGCTGTCACTCATATAATCTATCACCATTCTTTCAATGGTGACAGAATCATATGCAGTGACAGTAGACATGTCAGTAATCGTTGACAGGTCCATCAATCCGGACCAGATGTCAGCACTCACTCCTGACTGTCCGGCATTACCACCAGCAGATGGGCTAGGAAATATTATCCTTTTCCTTGCAGCCCCAGTTGCATGAGAAAATGAAAGAGGAGCTGTTGATGGGTCACGTTCCGCTTGAGTTGACAATTTTCTCACCAGCAGGTCTTTGAACCTCTGCAGACATGTGTCTGCCAGAAAGATACAATGTAGGATTTAAACCTAGGATCGAGCATGGTGGCCAAAAAGTAGTGCTCTGATTTCCACAGACTGACCACCCTTCAATCTTAGCAAAGTGAATGAAGGGCTCCATCCACAAGTCTCACATACTTAGCGGAATTGCTCCATCTTAGCTCCTCCTTCATTTTCTCCAGCTGCTTATACAAAAGCCTGATGAGAGGAATGACCTGACTCAAACTGGCAGTGTCTGAACTGACTTCATGTGTGGCAAGTTCGAAGGGTTGGAGAACCTTGCACAAAACGGAAATCATTCTCCACTGCGCTTGAGTCAGGTGCATTACCCCTCCTTTGCCTATATCGTAGGTGGATGTATAGGCTTAAATGGCCTTTTGCTGCTCCTCCATCCTCTGAAGCATATAGAGTGTTGAATTTCACCTCGTTACCACCTCATGCTTCAGTTGATGGCGGAGCAGGTTCAGGAGTGTTTGTTGGTGCTCCAGTCTTCGGCACGCAGTTCCTGAATGTTGAAAGTGGCCTGCAATTTTTGCGGGCCTCCGACAGAATATCCTGAATGCCCCTGTCATTTTTAAAAAAATTCTGCAACACCAAATTAACTGTATGTGCAAAACATGGGACGTGCTGGAATTTGCCCAGATGTAATGCAGGCACAATATTGGTGGTGTTGTCCGATATCACAAATCCTAAGGAGAGTCTAATTGGGGTAAGCCATTGTGTGATGATGTCCCTCAGTTTCTGTAAGAGGTTATTAGCAGTGTGCCTCTTACGGAAAGTGGTGATACATAGCATAGCCTGCCTAGGAACAAGTCGGTGTTTGCGAGATGATACTACTGGTGGTGCTGCTGCTGTTGTTGCTGTGGGAGGCAATACATCTACCCAGTTGGATGTCACAGTCATATAGTCCTTAGTCTGCCCTGTTCCACTTGCGCACATGTCTGTGGTTAAGTGGACATTGGGTACAACTGCACTTTTTATGACACTGAGGACACTTTTTCCGATGTCTCTGTACATTCTTGGTATCACCTGCCTAGTGAAGTGGATCCTAGATGGGATTTGGTACTGGGGACACACTACCTCCATCAATTCTTTAAGTCCCACTGAACTAATGGTAGATACCGGACGCACATCTAAAACCAATATAGCTGTCAAGGCCTCAGTTATCCGCTTTGCAACAGGATGACTGCTGTCATATTTCATCTTCCTCGCAAAGGACTCTTGGACAGTCAATTGCTTAGTTGAAGTAGTACAAGTGGTCTTCCGACTTCCCCGCTGGGATGACTGTTGACTCCCAGCAGCAACAACAGCAGCAGCAGTGGCAGCAACAGCAGCAGTAGGCGTACCACTCAAGGATCCACCGGAGTAATCCTGGTTAGGAGAGAACTACTCAGTCTTTCCAGTAACATGGCCTGCAGGACTACTAACGTTCCTGACTGAGGAGCAAGATGACATTGAGGGAGTTGGTGTTGTAGCTTGCAAGAGCTTTGGTACTAGAGGAAGAAGGGATTTAGATGTCAGTGGACTGCTTACGCTCTTACCAAAAGTTTCACAACTTGACACTGACTTCTGATGAATGCACAGCAGGTGACGTATAAGAGAGGATGTTCCCAGGTGGCTAACTTCCTTACCCCTACTTATTACAGATTGACAGAGGCAATACACGGCTTGATGGCGGGTGTAATAGGGTATGCTGGCGGCCGGGCTCCCGGCTGCCAGCATACCGGCGCCGGAATCCTGACCGCCTGCATACCAACAGCTGGGCGAGTGCAAACAAGCCCCTTGCGGGCATGGTGGCACGCTAAGCACGCCACACTATCTATTCTCCCTCCAGGGGGGTCGTGGACCCCCAAGAGGGAGAAAAAGTGTTGGTATGCTGGGTGTCGGGATTCTGGCGCTGGTATACTGTGCACCGGGATCCCGACAGCTGGAAAAGTGAAGACCACCCCTTGATACCTGTTGTCCGGATTTGTGGAGAAATAATTCCACACCAAAGTGGTGTTTTTTTTGATATTTTGCCCAGGCATCACAATGGGCTTATTCATCCCATGGACAACAGGTGTCTCCCTCATTGCCTGATTTAAACAACCACATCACCATCAGAATCCTCAGCATCAACTTCCTCCTCAGTGCCAGCAACACCCATATCCTCATCCTGGTGTAATTCAACAGTGACATCTTCAATTTGAAAATCAGAAAGTGGACTGTGGGTGCTATATCCAGCACTTGCAGAGGGTGTGCAAATTGTGGAAGGAGCCACCTTTTCCGGTCCAGTGTTGGAAACGTCAGGCATCGCAACCACCGACACACTTGACTCTCCTTGGGGATTTGTGATACCATCTTAGAATGCACAGTTCTTTGCTGTGCTTTTGCCAGCTTAACTCTTATTTTTCTAGCGGGAGGAGATGAGGGCTTCCATCGTCTTTTGAATCTGAACCACTAGTCATGAACATAGGCCAGGGCTTAAGCTGTTCCTTGCCACTCCGTATCGTAAATGGCATATTGGCAAGTTTACATTTTTCCTCAGACCATTTAAATTAATTTTTTTGGGTCTTTTTACTGAACTTTGGCTTTTTGTATTTTACATGCCCTCTATCACATTGGGCATCGGCCTTGGCAGATGATGTTGATGGCATTTCATCATCTATGTCATGATAAGTGTCAGCAGCTTCAGCCCTAGGAGGAGGTGGTTCTTGATCTTTCCCTGTTTTAGCCTCCACATTTTTGTTCTCCATTATTTTTCTGGAGTTATATAACAATATGCGGCACAGGAGAGCGTACCTCTACACCACACAAGGCAAGCCCTGTGAAAAGTATTTTTATTAAATATTAATAACCCCTTTATTTGGAGTAAATAATATACAGCACAGGATAGCACCACTAAACTTAGATGGCAGCACCACTGGACTGGACTTATACCAAAGTACCACTGGAATTATACGGCAGTATCAGTGGACTTATATGGCAGTTCCACTGGACTGGATTTATACGACAGTATAACTGGATTTATACACCAGTACTACTAGAATTATATGGGAGTATCACTGGAATTTTACGTCAGTATAACTGGAATTATATGGCAGTATCTCAGGAATTATACGGCAGTATCTCTGGAATAATGCAGCAGTACCACTGGACGTATACAGCAGCACTGGACATATGGGCAGTATGGCTGGTGTAATGGCTAGCATTGCTGCCTCACAGCACTGAGGTCATGGGTTCGATTCCCACCATGGCCCTAACTGTGCGGAGTTTGTATATTCTCCCTGTACTTGCGTGAGTTTCCTCCGGGTACTCCGGTTTCCTCCCACAATCCAAAAATATACTGGTAGGTTAATTGGCTCCCAACAGAAAAAATTAACCCTAGCGTGAAATTGTCTGTGTGTACATGTGATAGGGAATATAGATTGTAAGCTCCACTGGGGCAGGGACTGATGTGAATGGGTAAATATTCTCTGTACAGTGCTGCGGAATATGTATGTGCTATATAAAATAACTGGTAATATTAATAATAATAATAATAATAATATCACTGGATTTATACACCAGTACCACTGGATTTTTATGGTAGTACCACTGGACATATACAGCAGTATCACTGGATTTATACAGCAGTACCACAGGACATATACAGCAGTATCACTGGAATTATATGTCAGTACCACTGGACATATACGGCAGTATCACTGGAATTATATGGCAGTACCACTGGACATATATGGCAGTATCTCTAGATTTATATGGCGGTACCGCTGGACATATATGGCAGTATCACTGGACATATATGGCAGTATCACTGGACATATACGGTAGCACAGGGACACCACCACTGTACTGATGCAGGACAATACAGCACCACTGCAATGGACTGGACTTATACAGCAGCACTGGACAAATGGCAGCAGAGGACACCACCACCAATGTGACAGGACTGATGCAGCACAAGACACTACCACTGAACTGATGCAGGACAACACAGCATCACTGCAATGGACTGGACTTATACAGCAGCACTGGACATATGGCAGCAGAGGACACCACCACTGTTACTGGACTGATGCAGCACAATACACCACCACTGAACTGATGCAGCACAACACAGCACCACTGGACTGGACTTATACAGCAGCACTGGACATATGGCAGCAGAGGACACCACCACTGTGACTGGACTGATGCAGCACAAGACACTACCACTTTACTGATGCTACACACTGAGGACGGAGACACGTCCTCTCGCTACACTCTCCAATGCCGGAGTGAAAATGGCGGCGACGCGTGGCTACTTATATGGATACCAAACTCGAGTATCCGACAGCGGGATGATGACGTTTTGCCTCGTTCTGATTTCTGAATGAGGTGGAAAAACCCGAACCTGACTCGGATGTGGGTTCGGGTGGTGAAGTTTGGGTGGGTTAGTTACTCAGGGAAGCAAACCCGCTCATATATAGTTTGCATATAACTGCATTATTTTTATAGAAAATCCTATAAAGGTATATATCACCGGAAATATATTTTTATATACAATATAATGCAGTTAACTGCAATGAATTATCTGAATTTTTATATGTGTGCATAGGCGCCTTTGTAACAAAGATGAGAGAGTAGTATAAAATCACAGTTTTATTGGCACAATATTGACATACAAACGTAAACAGGATCACAAATAAATATATTGCACTAGTCCCAAAAAGGTTTCTCACCCTCTATATAGATTTGCGGTGGGCAGATGGCTTTCTCAGCAAAAAAGCAATCAGTTCCCAGTGTGGTTCAGATGGCACCACCGCAAAAAGCTTTTGTCTTTAGAAGGCTGAGTAGGGAATCCAACCAGTGCATTCACAATAGGGTATCCATATCGTCCAAACGACGCGTTTCAGAGCATAAATCTCCTTTTCCAAGCTTGAAAAAGGAGATTTATGCTCCGAAACGCGTCGTTTGGACGATATGGATACCCTATTGTGAATGCACTGGTTGGATTCCCTACTCAGCCTTCTAAAGACAAAAGCTTTTTGCGGTGGTGCCATCTGAACCACACTGGGAACTGATTGCTTTTTTGCTGAGAAAGCCATCTGCCCACCGCAAATCTATATAGAGGGTGAGAAACCTTTTTGGGACTAGTGCAATATATTTATTTGTGATCCTGTTTACGTTTGTATGTCAATATTGTGCCAATAAAACTGTGATTTTATACTACTCTCTCATCTTTGTTACAAAGGCGCCTATGCACACATATAAAAATTCTGTTTCTATTGTACCATAGGGATATGGTGTTCCCTTTTTTTGTGTGACGGCTGCCCATTGTAACATTAATTGCGCACTTTGGATTTACCTTCCTATTTGCAATGAATTATCTGCATTACATAAAAAGTTATAGCTATATAAAGATAGGGAGACTATCTATACTCAGTGCAGAGAGAGCCTGGGGAATCCCAGCATAACGGACAGTGCTGGGGATGCCCCCAAAGTGACAGAAAAGGGAGTCACAAAAGGCCCTGCCCCCTTTTCCTAGGCCCCACCTCTTTCTGATGCGTGCACGCTTTCGGAATGCCAAGGGTCCCAACCCACTGGTCACCAATGTTGGGAGGTATGTAACTGCAGCAAAAGGCTTCCCGACGAAGTATTAATGAATGTTGTTCAAAACTAACAAATGTGCATTTCTACCGTTCAGTACGTATAACTGTTATCAAAATGTAAAATTGTGTTATAAAGCTAGTTGTATGATGTTTTATTATGTTCTAAATTAAATTGCCATAGTAATGATGTGTGATTTTGGTATAATACTAAAATATATTAGTGCTATAAGCTGATAAACTTTAAAAATGCACATTTTACAAAAGGTTTATACAATTTTGACCACTACTGTATACACTGTACATTTGCACTATACACACATACATATACACTATACACACATACATATACACTTTACATAAATACAGATGTGTCCACTATTACCTTTCTGAAAACAGTGCCATGGCAGTAAATTTGGCATGACATAAATTCCTTGTATTGTTGTGCCATGATGTTGTGCCATGACAATTCATGACAATTCATAGTTTCACCACTGGGTGGCCAGTGCATCACGTAACGTAGCTTTCCACTAACATTGCTGTTAAAAAGACACTGTAATCAGGTCATTCTGATGTAGAGTATGGCCAGCTTTAGAGTCTAATTCCTAATTGTGTAGGTGTGAAAATCTCAGTGTATGAGGCCTTTGAAATAGACTCCTTGGGGGGTACATATTTTATCCTGGCTGGGGGGTGTTACTGTATGTTGCTCAGAGCACAGAGTTGAATGAAGTCTAAAGTAAAATTAAATAATAAGTAAAAAAAAAACTAGTAGTGCTACAGAGTAAAAGAACATATTATAAGATTTTGCAATGATAAAATATTTCCAAATAAAGGGCCTCATTACTAGTTGATCGCACAAATTTGCTTTTTGCAGCCCGTGCGATCAACTAATCTCCACCTATGGGGGTTGTTTTTTTCCCATATCAAGGCTGCGATCGCTTGTGCAGGCCTGCAATGGTAAAAAATGTTGTGCAGTTTCTAAGTAAGTCTGAACTTAAGGGGTCATTACGACCCAATCGCAGCATGTCATCGTTCGCACAGCTGCAATCGGGTCCCTACTGCTCATGCGTGGCAGCCAGTATGCGCATGCACGGCCGCCTCCAGGCAACGACGCTGGGAGCAAAAAAAGCGATTGCAGAGGTGCAGGGGTGCTGGCAGTGTCAGCAGTGTGGGAGTGTCGGAAGTGTCCTTGTTGCAGGGGTTCCGGCAGTGTCGGCAGTGTGGGAGGTGTCCTCAGTCCAGGAGTGCTAGCAATAGGTGTGCCGGCAGTGCGGGGGTGTCGTGCAGTGCAGGAGGTGTCCTCATTGCAGGAGTTCAGGGGTGCCGGCATTGTGGGAGTGTCGGAAGTGTCCTCGGTGCATGGGTGCCAGCAGTGTCGGCAGTGCAGGAGGTGTCCACAGTGCAGGAGTGCTGATAGTATCCCCAGTGCAGGGGTGTCAGCAGTGCCGGCAGTGTGGGCAGTGCCCTCAGTGCAGGGGTACCAGAAGTGTCGGCAGTGTTGGAGTACTGGAGGTGTCCTTAATGTAGGAGTTCAGGGGTATCAGCAGTGTGGGAGTGCCAGAAGTATCCTCGGTGCAGGGGTGCCGGCAGTGTCGGCAGTGGGGGAGGTGATTGACAGGAAGAAGGCGTTTCTGGGTGTCAACTGACCATTTTCTGGGTGTGGTTGGAAAAACGCAGGCATGCCCAGGCGTTTGCAGGGCTGGTGTCTGACGTCAAATCCGGGCCCAGACAGGCTGAAGTCATCGCAGCAGCTGATTAAGTTCTGAGCTTCTCAGAAACTTCACAATGATTTTTGCATCCCTCCACCGCACAAGCGTTCGCACACTTGCAAAGCTAAAATACACTCCCCCATAGGCGGCGACTACAGTATCTGTTCGCATGGCTACAAAAAGTAGCTAGCAAACTATCAACTCGGAATGAGGGCCATTTTCTCAGACTTTCTGCTTACTCAGTTTCTGAAAATGCCACATGCTGTCTGAAAAGTGGTACTGCAGTATATTTCAGATGATTTACAATGGCCTGCCATGTATGTAACAGCAGGACAGCTTTTCTAGTGCCGTGAACGGCAGGCCTTGAAACTTAGTTAATCGTGGACACATCTGTAAATATACATATACACTGTATATACACAGACAGACAGAGCCATCTTTATCTTGGCCTTTAATAGGATTAACTGAGCCAGGGCAGTCGGACTTAATCCTGGACTTAATCCCCTGCTGTATTGTTCTCTCTTATTGTATTGCAGCTGAGAACAATAGATGAAAGGCTTATGCTAATAAACCACGGTGTGACTAGGCACAGCATAGAAGCCAAGATGATCGTGGCTCCATCTGTATACACTATACACACTGTACACACATACATATACACTGTACATACATACACATACACTGTATACACACATATATATATATATATATATATATACATACACTGTAAATACATAGAAAATGTACTTACATACACATACACACATATACAGTACTCTGTACATACATACATAAATACATACATAGCACCATAGAGCCGCCGGCACCATACACACATGGCCAGTCTCTTCTCCCTGCCTCTTCCCCAGGAGCCCCGAGCCCATCAGCCCAAAAATTAGCTCAGCAGGATAAAAATCACATCACCCTGGGCACCAATCAGAGGGGACTACGGGACCTGGAGGCCAGCACAGGGACAATCATAACTATCCTCGGTCACCTGATACTGCCTTGCAGGCAATTTACTGAAGAAGGGAGCACCGCTCGTAATATCCATCTCAGCGGGTGCCAGCAAAGAGCGATGGCAGCCGGCTGTGCCCTCAGCGCATTTGCGCTGTGTGTGGCGCACTGCTCGCCTATAGGGCAGATTGTCCATAGTGAAAATTTCTGGTGGGCCGATGTGCATGCGGAGCCTGTTTTGTTTGTTGGCAAGTAAGGGGTTGTGCTGCTGCCAAGGTTACCACTTCTACAAATTCTTCCAGGGCCACTTTCAGTTCAAAATCTGCCTCTGCCCGTCTTTGAAATAAACTGCAATGGCATATGCTAGTGCCTAATAAATGTTAATAAATAAATGAATATATACAGTAGATGCTATAACCAAGAATTATAAACCCTCTTGGTTTTAATGGACCTTTCAAACAGCAGTGGAAATTTTAAAATAACTGTAATACCATAAGCTATATTATAAATTTATTTGTTTTCCCTGTAGGAGCCAATTTGTTTTATTGTTTTCTGTGGGGGCCAATGTGTGTTTTTTTTCCTGCGGGGGCAAATGTGTTTTATTTTTATCTTGTGCAATGTTTTCATCAGAGTTGCACCGTGCATACATGCACCACGATGGTGTTCCAATAGAGTCAGACACACGCACCAAGAAGTGTATTAAAAATGTGTTAGGCATTCCTTTGTGATTACAGGGGGTTGGCTAATCAGACACAGATATAAAGAGGTTATGTATAGAGACATTGAATTGCTCACGGATGATCTGCACCTAGCATAGGGCTGGTGAAAGTTACAATGGTGTAACAAATGGTGGCGTCTAATGATGCAAAGTATAATTGCAGCATCTGTAGACACTGAAAATGGGCATCTTTGTCCTTGCTTATTTGGATGCACAGATGTACACCAGGGAAGGTCATTGTGTCATCATTAGCATAAAGTCACAGATGCAATTGGAGCAAAAGATGTTCACCCCACCCCCATTAGGGCTGCTTCCATAAATTTCCCAGGCTGGTATTCCATCCCAATCCGGCCCTGGTTACGGCCCTGGTCTATACACTCAATACAAGTGTTTTTGCAGCCAACAAACAACTGTGAATATGCACCAGTGTGTCATTTAGCAAATAATGTACTGTATGTGATTAGTAAATATAAGCCAAGAAGCCCTTTTCTGTCCATGTCTGTAAATCTGAGGGCTTTAGTAAATCAGTCTGTAAGTTAGTAAGAAAATGTAACCAGAACTGCTCTTGAAGACAAAGAGAACAAGATAAACAAGATAGGCATTGTAGTTTACAGTGATGGATAATCAAATAATTCTTTATGAGCTACACTAAATAAGTACAGAACATCTCAGTTGTGCAGTAGATTAAAAAGATATATGAGTGCTCGTGGGTTTATTTCAAGATTTGCTTTTTATGTTTTACAGTGGTGTTTTTATTTTTGGACAACATTCCAGGAATAAAATTGCGTGTAAATACTATATAGGTATCATTTATTGGACTTTAGGTCACCTGTAAAATAATGTACTGTATATAAATAAATGTTCTTATTTTCTAAAAGGAAATGGACCATTGCTTTTCTTGCAAGAATATTTTGTATATCTTATTAAGCAATACAGGTTAAGTCTACAATATCTCCCATATCATATTCGGAAATACAGAATATACCGAAATAAAAAGTTTTTAGTGTGACTGAGACAGTGATATCTTTGCTTTGTGATGATTCAATGTACATAAACTTTATTTCATGCACAAAAATATAAAAAAACTATTGTGTAAAATTACCTTTGGGCTCTGTGTATAAAATGTATATGCAGCACAAATTCATTCTGTGTACACAGGGCCAGATTAAGACTAGTGGGGTCCCCGGGCAACAAAGGTGAGGGGACCCCCAAAAACAAATTTAGTGCACGCTGCCTCTGGGAGAGAGACGGGGTGTCAGAGAGAGGGAAGAGGAGTGAGCAGGAGAGAGAGGGGGTGTCAGTAAGAGAGAGAGAGGGGAACAAGAGAGAGACAAAGAGTGAGAGGGGAGCAAGAGAAAGTCAGGAAGACAGAAAGGGAAGAGAAAGAGGAAGGGGAGAGTGGGTGTCAGGGCAGGAGAGAGAAGGGAGCAGGAGAGAGAGAAAAAGGGGGTCAGGAAGAGAGATGAGGGTTGTTAGGGAGGGAGAGAGACAGAGTGAGAGGGGAGCAAGGGAGAGAGATGGACAGAGTGAGGGGGGGACAAAAGAGAGGGAGAGAGAGTGTCAGGAGTGAGAGAGAGGGGATCAAGAGAGAGAGAGGAAGAGAAAGAGGAGTGAGAGAGAGGGGAGCAAGCAAGTGAAAGAGAGAGGGAAGCAGAAATAAAGCAGGATAAGCTACCTGTTCTGTTCGGCTGCAGCATCAGGCCACTATCTAACAGGGGTGGGCACTTTACTGTGTTAGGCCTCCTGGCTTCGCGGTAACGTCCACTCACTCCACGGGCACTTGGCTCCAGTAAGTGTTCCTCCTGCAGTCCAGCCACACACCTCCTCCCTTGGGACCCCACCTCACTACTGGCTCTCTCCGTTATGGGTCCCGCATAACTTCAAGGCCTCCTCCTCATGCCCCGCTGGTCACTGGCTCCTGGGGCCAAAGCAGGAGACAGACCCTGGCTACAGAGAGAGCCGGCAGCACCAGTGGGAGGAGCACAGCCAGAGGAGCCAGGAGAGACAGAGACTGGGAGCAGCACAGCAGCAAGCACAGCCCCAGCTGAAGGACCTTGACTGACAGGGGCTAGCTTCATCGGTGCACGATCACAGGGGACCCAGCGCCAGAGGAAACATCGCAAAGGAGCCGGCACATGGGATCCAGTGGGGACCAGAGGAGGCCGGGAGACACCCTTCCCCTGTGACATCACCAGGACTCCTAGCAGGGGACCTGGGGAAGCCCCTGTGATGCGGAGCTGTCCACAGAGCTGCCTGTCCAAGAGGGAGTCTAGAAGGGGTAGCAAGGTCAAGTACAGGAGAGGACACAGCCCAGTGGGGGAGAGGACCGCAGATGACCCCCAGCCTGACAGGAGCCCGTGGTGGAAGTGGCGTCCGACCGAGGACGGGATGACGGATGGAGCCAAGGTCAAAAGGGTGCCGTGAGGACCCCTAGCAAGCCCCATGGACTCTGGAGGAGCTGGCTGCAAGATCTGTGGAGACAACCTGATTACGGGGAAGCTGGACTTGCATAGTTGGTGGCAGGGGGAAGCAGAGCCTCTAAAAGCAGCAGTTCAGCAGTCTCCATTGGCTGCAGGGGGGCTGAAGTGGGGCAGTGTTTGCTGGAGTGTGAGGGCCCCTGATGTGTGGGTGCCCCTGGATGGCCACACCATGGTATTTTTTTTTTATTTTTTTTTATTAACAGTTTCTTTTATAGCTCAGCAAATTCCGCTGTGCTTTACAATTGGACACAATGATAAAACAAAACTGGGTAATAAACAAACAGTCACAGAGGTAGGAAGGCCCTGTGGGGATATAATCGGATAGGAAAAATTATGAAGGCTGGGTGAGCAGTTCTGGAATGTGATAAGCTAGCCTGAAGAGGTGAGTTTTCAGGGAACGTTTGATAGTTTGGAGACTAGGGGAGATTCTTATTGTGCATGGTAGGGCATTCCACAGAGTGGGTGCAGCCCGAAGAAAGTCCTGCAATCGTGCATGAGAGCAAGTAATGAGTGTGGATGAGAGACATAGATCTTGTGAATAGCAGAAAGGTCGGTTTGGGAGAAATTTTTAGATGAGCGAAGAGATGCACATTGGTGTAATATGGTTAATGGCCTTATGTGTGAGTAAAAGTATTTTATATTGAATATGGTAGAATACAGGTAACCAATGGAGGGACTGACAGAGCGGATCTGCAGACAATGAATGTCTAGCAAGAAAGATTAGCCTCGCAGCTGCATTCATAGTGGATTGTAGTGGTGAGAGTCTATTTTTGGTAAGACCAGTAAGAAGACTATTGCAATAATCAATGCGGGAGATTATGAGAGCATCAATAAGAGTTTTTGCAGTGTCTTGTGTAAGGTATGGTCGTATTTTAGACATGTTTTTTAGACGCATGTAACATGATTTTGAGACATATTGAATGGGGGGAGCAAAGGACAGTTCTGAGTCAAGTATGACACCTAGGCAGCAAGCTTGTGGGGTAGGGTTGATTGAGTTTTCAACAGTGATAGAGATATCAGGTTGGTAACTACTATTGGCCAGTGGAAATATAAGTAACTCTGTTTTCGAAATATTAAGTTTGAGGTGGCGAGATGACATCCAAGATGAAACAGCAGAAAGGTATTCAGTGACCCTGACCAATACCGAAGGTGACAAATCTGGGGAGGATAGGTAGATTTAAGTATCATCTGCGTACAGATGATACTGAAATCCAAAAGAGCTTATTATTTTACCAAGAGTTAGAGAAAAGCAGAGGACCTGAGACCGAGCCTTGTGCTACTCCAACTGAAAGAGGTAGTGAAGAGGAGGTGGATTCTGAGAAGCGAACACTGAAGGAGCGATTAGATAGATAGGATAGGAACCAAGAGAGGACTATGTCTTGAAGATCTAGGGATTGTAGTGTTTGTATGAGAAGAGAATGGTCA
Organism: Pseudophryne corroboree; assembly: GCF_028390025.1. Lineage (NCBI taxonomy): Eukaryota > Metazoa > Chordata > Amphibia > Anura > Myobatrachidae > Pseudophryne > Pseudophryne corroboree. Next base: position 390,643,646 of record NC_086444.1, on the reverse strand, counting down.
ACAGTGTCAAAAGCAGCAGACAGATTTATAAGAATAAGAAGTAATGGCCTTTGAACTTTGCAGTGACTAGATCATATTACTTTAGTTAGTGCTGTCTCTGTGGAGTGTTGGGAACAAAAGCCTGACTGAAGTGGGTCAAATAAATTGTGTGATTTAAGAAAGTGTGTGAGGCGAGTGTAGGCAAGTCTCTCAAGTAGTTTGGAAAGGCATGGTAGCTGAGAGATGGGATGGTATTTTGAGAGAGAGTTAGGGTCAGAATTTTGTTTTTTTCAGAATGGGAGTAACCAGTGCACGCTTGAACAGTGAAGGAAATATACCAGTAGAGAGAGAGATTACAGATGTTAGTTAAGGTTGGGATGAGCACAGGAGACAGAGATTTACTTACTTGTGAGGGTATAGGCCCAAGAGGAGAGGTAGTAGAATAGCAGGATGAGAAGAGTGTTGACACTTCATCTTCATCTGTTCAAATGAGGAAAGAGTACCACAGGGTTCAGGTAGAGCATTGAGCAGGTCACTGGCTGAGGAAGAGCATACCATTTCATTTAGGATCTTATCAATTTTGTCCTTGAAGTAGGAAGCAAGATCTTGCACCTTGATAGTGGCTGCTGGGTTCGGTGTGGGAGGGTTCAGAAGTGATTTAATGTTTTAAAAAGTCGTTTGAGGTTAGAGGCTTGAGCACAAATGAGAGTTTGGAAATATGTTTGTTTAGCATAGTCCAGGGTATTTCGATAAGAGTGGTAGACAGTCTTATATGTGAGTAGGTCACTTGGAATATGATATTTACGCCACTGATATTCAGCTTTCCGTGAGAGTTTTTGTAGATATCTTGTTAATTTACAGTGCCACGGTTGATATCTAGACCTACGTGGAGTGTGATGGGTAGCTGGAGCCACTTGGTCAAGGGCTATTTCTAGAGTCTGGTTCAGGTGTGATACAGCAGTCTCAGGAGAAGTAAATGCAGCAATAGGTGAGAGCAGTTGTTGCAGAGAGGTGGACAGTTCTTGAAAATTTATTGTGTTAATATTTCTGCAGGTTTGAGGAGGATTAGAGGACTTAAATGACTCTGAGTTTGAAGTAATGGTGGAGAGCATGCAGGTGATTTTGTTGTGATCTGAGAAAGGGAAAGGGGTGCTAGTGAATTCAGAAACTGAGCATAGTCTGGTGAATACTAGATCAAGGCAGTGGCCCTTATGATGAGCAGAGAAGTCAGTTCATTGGGAGATGCTGAGAGAGCAGGTTAGAGAGAGTAGTTTGGAGGCATAAGCAGCAGATTTTGGACTATCAATAGCAATATTGAAATCACCCATGATGATGGTGGAGATGTCAGAGGATAGGAAGTGAGGGAGCCAGGAAGAAAAATCGGCCAGAAATTGTGCTGGTAGCACTATTGACAGAATTATTCAACCAGTCATTAGCTACAGGAGTAATTCCAGAGGACTGGAAAAGAGCAAACGTAGTCCCACTGCACAAAAGTGGAAGCAAGGAAGAGGCAAACAACTACAGACCAGTGAGTCTTACATCAGTAGTAGGGAAATTGATGGAAACACTCTTAAAAGAAAGAGTTGTAGATTATCTCAAATCCGGCAATTTACAGGATCCCAAACAGCATGGATTCACTGGGGGGAGATCATGTCAAACAAATCTTATTGACTTTTTTGATTGTGTGACTAAAGTGATGGATAAAGGTGGAGCCATGGATATAGCTTATCTAGCCTTTAGTAAGTCTTTTGACACTGTTCCACATCGCAGACTGCTAAATAAACTTGAAAGTTTGGGATTGGATATTAGGATTATTGAATGGATAAGATCTTGGTTGAAGGATGGAAAACAGAGAGTTGTGGTAAATGGAGTGCATTCACAGGAGGGAAATGTTACCAGTGGAGTACCCCAGGGATCTGTACTTGGACCAGTGCTTTTTAATATCTTTATTGGTGACATTGCAAATGGCATTAAAGGGAAAGTATGCATTTTTGCAGATGACACAAAGGTATGCAACAGGGTAGACACACCAGGTGGGGTAAAACAAATGATTGAGGATCTAGGTAGACTAGAGGAATGGTCAAGAGTCTGGCAATTACAGTTTAATGCCAAAAAAGGAAAAATCATGCACTTGGGTCTCAAAAATCCAAAAGCTAAATATAGTATTAATGGCACTATACTGGAAACTACTGAGGAGGAAAGGGATCTAGGAGTCACTATTTCAGATGACTTAAAGGCAGGTAAGCAATGTAACAAGGCAATGAGGAAGGCTAGTCAGATGCTTGGCTGCATTGGGAGAGGAATCAGCAGCAGAAAGAAAGAAAGAAGAAGTAATGCCACTATATAGGTCATTGGTACGGCCTCATCTAGAATACTGTATTCAGTTCTGGAGGCCATATCTTCAAAAGGATATTAATACATTAGAAACTGTACAAAGGAGGGCAACTAAAATGGTGCATGGCCTACATCACAAAACATACCCAGAAAGACTAAGAAATCTCACTATGTATAGTTTGGAGCAGAGAAGGGAAAGGGGGGACATGATAGAAACTTTCAAATATATCAAGGGTTTTAACAAAGTCCAGGAGGGAAACATTCTCCAAATGAAGAGAAGCAATAGGACACGAGGACATACACTGAGACTGGAGGGGGGAGGTTCAGGGGAAATTTGCGGAAAAATTATTTTGCAAAAAAGGGTAGTGGACAAGTGGAATATCCTCCCATCAGAGGTGGTAGAGGCTAAGACAGTAGAGCAATTTAAACATGCATGGGATAGACATAAGGATATCCTTACAAAGAAATAAGAATCAAATAAGATTAGAGATAAACATAATGTAAAAAAAAAAAGGGGCAGACTAGATGGGCCAAGTGGTTCTTATCTGCCGACAAATTCTATGTTTCTATGGCCCTCATTCCGAGTTGATCGGTCGCATTGCGAATTTAGCAGAGTTACACACGCTAAGCCGCCGCCTACTGGGAGTGAATCTTAGCTTCTTAAAATTGCGACCGATGTATTCGCAATATTGCGATTACTAACTACTTAGCAGTTTCTGAGTAGCTCCAGACTTACTCTGCCTGTGCGATCATTTCAGTGCTTGTCGTTCCTGGTTGACGTCACAAACACACCCAGCGTTCGCCCAGGCACTCCCACCGTTTCCCCGGCCACTCCTGCGTTTTTTCCGGAAACTGTAGCGTTTTCAGCCACACGCCCCTGAAACGCCGTGTTTCCGCCCAGTAACACCCATTTCCTGTCAATCACATTACGATCGCCGGAGCGAAGAAAAAGCCGTGAGTAAAATTACTTTCTTCATAGTAAAGTTACTTGGCGCAGTCGCAGTGCGAACATTGCGCATGCGTACTAAGCGGATTTTCACTGCGATGCGATGAAAAATACCGAGCGAACAACTCGGAATGAGGGCCTATGTTTCTATATTAATACTGGTTTTGATATATTACAGTATTATTGAATATAGTGTTATCAGGTTTTTTGTGCTATACCACAGTTATGGTTTTAGTAAAAAAAAGCTATCTGCTTTACATTGTGTCTTCTTATATTGATAATAGTTTTGACATATTTCAAACATGTCAAACATAGTATCTTATGTTTTTTTGTGTGTTCATAGTCCTCTAGAGTCATTGTTTCTGTAGTATATAGCTATCCGCTCTACATTGATTTGCTATTGTTTTAGTAAGACATAACTTATTGATTACCCAGAGCCATATTTGATTACTATAAAGTCATTTAAATAATTTTTTTCTGTATATTTATTATCACTATGGTGATGGGCTTTATCTGACATCTTCAGTGACGTCACTCCAGCGGGAACAGGACTATGCAGTCAGCAGGAAGTGCACTAAAGGTATTTATATGTGTTACATGTGTATGATTTTATTGTCGATAAAACAGAGGCATCTCTGAAACGTTGGCATCACTTTGCCGCTGAGCTGTGTGTTTTTCTTTGCCAAGAGTCCCTACGAGTGCCATCCAGCTTTTGTTGTGCATACATGGTCTCTCCAGGTCTGGCACCGGAGCTGAATCTGCATTGTAAGAAGGAGTGCCGAACAGCCTGTATTGGTATATATATATAATATATATATATATATATATATATATATATATACACTGCTCAAAAACAAAAAGGGAACACTTACACAACACATCCTAGATCTGAATTAATTAAATATTCTTATTAAATACTTTGATCTTTACATAGTTGAATGTGCTGACAACAAAATCACACAAAAATTATCAATGGAAATCAAATTTATTAACCCATGGAGGACTGGATTTGGAGTCACACTCAAAATTAAAGTGGGAAAACACACTACAGGCTGATCCAACTTTAATGTAATGTCCTTAACACAAGTCAAAATGAGGCTCAGAAGTGTGTGTGGCCTCCACGTGCCTGTATGACCTCCCTGCAATGCCTGGGCATGCTCCTGATGAGGTAGCGGATGGTCTCCTGAGGGATCTCCTCCCAGACCTGGACTAAAGCATCCGCCAACTCCTGGACAGTCTGTGGTGCAACGTGGCGTTGGTGGATAGAGCGAGACATGATGTCCCAGATGTGCTCAATTGGATTCAGGTCTGGGAAATGGGCGGGCCAGTCCATAGCATCAATGACTTCATCTTGCAGGAACTGCTGACACACTCCTGCCACATGAGGTCTGGCATTGTCTTGCATTAGGAGGAACCCAGGGCCAACCGCACCAGCATATGGTCTCACAAGGGGTCTGAGGTTCTCATCTCGGTACCTAGTCAGGCTACCTCTGGCAAGCACATGGAGGGCTCTGCGGCCCCCAAAGAAATGCCACCCCACACCATTACTGACCCTCTGCCAAACCGGTCATGCTGGAGGATGTTGCAGGCAGCAGAACGTTCTCCTTGGCGTCTCCAAACTCTGTCACGTCTGTCACATGTGCTCAGTGAGAACCTGCTTTCATCTGTGAAGAACGCAGGGCACCAGTGGCAAATTTGCCAATCTTGGTGTTCTCTGGCAAATGCCAAACGTCCTGCACGGTGTTGGGCTGTAAGCACAACCCCCACCTGTGGATGTCGGGCCCTCATACCACCCTCATGGAGTATGTTTCTGATCATTTGAGTAGACACATGCACATTTGTGGCTTGCTGGAGGTCATTTTGCAGGGCTCTGGCAGTGCTCCTCCTGTTCCTCCTCGCACAAAGGCAGAGGTAGCGGTCCTGCTGCTGGGTTGTTGCCCTCCTACGGCCTCCTCCATGTCTCCTGATGTACTGGCCTGTCTCCTGGTAGTGCCTCCATGCTCTGGACACTACGCTGACAGACACAGCAAACCTTCTTGCCACAGCTCGCATTGATGTGCCATCCTGGATGAGCTGCACTACCTGAGCCACTTGTGTGGGATGTAGACTCCGTCTCATGCTACCACTAGAGTGAAAGCACCGCCAGCTTTCAAAAGTGAACAAAACATCAGCCAGAAAGCATAGGAGCTGAGAAGTTGTCTGTGGTCACCACCTGTAGAACAACTCCTTTATTGGGGGTGTCTTGCTAATTGCCTATAATTTCCACCTGTTGTCTATTCCATTTGCACAACAGCATGTGAAATTGATTGTCAACCAGTGTTGCTTCCTAAGTGGACAGTTTGATTTCACAGAAGTAAGATTGACTTGGAGTTACATTGTGTTGTTTAAGTGTTCCCTTTATTTTTTTTAAACAGTGTGTATATATATATATATATATATATATATATATATATATCCTTACATTTCAGAATTTTAATCCTCCATAAGAGATCAAATATAATACAAACAACAGCTTAACTTTATATGAGCAAACACCAGTGGGGAAGACACACACAGCGTGGCAAACCCCTATCCAGGCAAAGCTGCGCCACGCCATCAAGCAGTGCCCTAGACACAGAGCTGCCTCCATGAGTCAGAGTTGCCATAAAAATGGTGAGACTTAAACAATAGCCCAAACAGAATCCAGGAAGTGATCATTCAAGAGGTTACAATGTATCTTAGAAGCACCAGGGGAAACAGATACACTGTATCATATCACAGGTTAGACAATATTAGCTAAATGCTCAGAACAAGCAGTAGCTAAAATTAAGCTAGTTTACCAAGTAAGTCCTTACAATCAGGGTCAATATATTCAAGTTACCCTAAAAATGTATATGCAAGAAATCATAAACAGCAAAAACAGCAGATAATCATAAAAAGCAATTTAGAGAGAGATAATTATTGAGGCCCGCCAGGTAAATGGTATTTAAGTTAATAATCCATCTACTGTCTAGTCTCAGAAAATTTCTATCTATGTCACCCCCACGGACAGAGGGGGGAACATGGTCGATCATCTTATATCTCAATGTACACATGGGATGATTAAAATCCCTAAAGTGTAGAGCGACCGGCTGGTCACAGGGGTGTCCGTCTAATGCCAATTTGATTTCATAAAGGTGCACAGTCATTTGTTCCATAAATTTCCTCAAGGATTTTCCTACATACAGCAGGTCACAGGAACAGCGAATTATGTAAATTACATACCTGCTCGTGCAGGTTACCACATGATGTAGTCTCATAAGTTTGCCTGAGTGAGGAAATGCAAAAGTGTTTCCAATCTACACAAATCTACAGGTCACACATCCTGTGTTTTAACTGAGATTGTCTAACCTGCGATATAATACAGTATAGTATCTGTCCATCCTTCAAACACCCCCCCAAGTGCTTCTAAGATACGTTGTAACCTCTTGAATGATCTCTTCCTCAGCACTTCCTGCGTTCTGTTCAGGCTGTTGTTTTTGTTCCATCATTTGTATTGCAACTCTGACTTGTGTTTGTGGAGGCAGCACTTTGTCTAGTGCTCTGCTTGATGGCGTGGTGGTTTTGCCACGCTGTGTGTGGCTTCCGCACTGGTGTTTGCTCCTATAAATGTAAGCTCTTCTGTGTATTATATTTGATCTATGAAGGAATGACATTCTGAAACTTAAGTCACTTACCGCTGCTGTGGTAGCCCGCTAAATGCCACCTCACACATCATTGTACTGAAACCAGTAGTGGGTTTTGGATTTTATATAAGGACCTTGTGGTGGTGACTTGGCACCATTTCACTTCAGTCACGCTGCTGTGTGCTACACTGTACTCTGCTGAATCCATATACAAGTGGCTTTACTGTGTCAATATACATGTGGCTGTGCTGTGTCTATTAAGTAGCTGTGCTGTGTACATCAACAAATGGTTGTGCTGTGTCCATTAACTGGCTTTGTTGTGTCCATCTATGAGTGACTGTGCTGTGTCCATCCACAAGCCCCCTTAGCCTAATTCTGTCACACAGTGGTGCTGCACTGACTCTGCAGACCTTACCCCACCCACTTTGTTCACTTATAGAATACTGTGCTCAATTCTGGATGCCATATCTTTAGAAGGATATTAATACATTAGAGACTGTCAGGGCCAGCAAGAGAAATCTTGAGGCTCAGTACACTGATATCTCTGGTGCCCTCAAAAGCAAGTGAGGGGTGTCTGTGCTAGTGTCCTTGCCTGAAGCCTCCAGTGGGGGGATCTAGTTTCTGTGTGCCAAAGCCTCCAGCAGGTGGGGGATGTGTGCTTTTAAACACCTGTCTCATACACTCCAACTGTACCTTTTTGGTAGGTACAGTACCTTTGTTTTATGGTATGTATCTTTTTTATGGTCTGTACTGATTTTTTACTCCATTGAAAGTATAGAAAAGGGGCCTGACCACACCCACTTTTCCCCACAGCCACGCCCCTTTCCTAATTTGTACCGTTTTTTATGTGTAAAATGGACAGTATGCTGTCTACTATCTGTTTCTCTATATAGTCAAATGACAGTCTTTTATAAGAACAATATGATAGACGGAGGGGGAGTAGAGCAGAAGGAAGTTACAGAACACTGATGGCCCTGTCCTACCTGCAGATGCTCAGCCAGGACTGCCATTAGAAATTGAGGTGCCCGATACTGACAAAAATGGAAGCCCCACCCCTTGAAAAAATAAATAAATTAGAGGTGGACAGAGCTGTCAGTAATGTGAGTGACACCACAGTGGAGGTGAAGCATCAATTGGTGAGTAAACCAATTTTTAGTAAAAACTTGTAGATCTATAAATATTTATAATGGTTACACATAAAGGAGTAATAGTAATAGTGAGTTATAGAAGCACTCATACTGACACATTGAGAACGGTGAAGACATTGCTGTGTATAGAAGCATAATAGTGACCTGCAGAGGCAGTCACCCTGGGACACAAGGAGGTGGATAGAACTGTACTAATTTAAACCCAGGAGTCACACAGTGGGTGGGGAGTGGAGGTGATCTCTACCATGGGCTGGCCCAAGAAGAGCTAGTTGTGGAGCCACCTGTAATCAGTGCCTCAGCAGTGGCCTGTGATCCCAGCCCAGGACACAGATTCTCCCTGCCACCACTGTAAGCAGCAGCAGCCCTCTTCCAACAAAGTGGTCAGGCTGTGCACTGAGAAATTTCCTGAGAGGGATGCCGTCACAGCCTGGAGATGATAATCCATCATGTAAAGGTAGGGGGAATACTGAAGAAGCCGATCCCTTTTTTTCCTCCACCCTGCCTGCCCCCCTCACACTGGGATCCAACAGAGGATAGTCTGGCTGAGAAGCCTCTGCAGCCGCCACACACTCTACATTCTCTGACAGAGAGAAAAAGCCCTGGGCATCCGTCCACTGCTGCCTTTTCATCCCCTGCTGCCACAGGAGCACAGGCTGAGTACAGGTTGACTGCATGTGATGCCCGTGCTCCATGGATGAAGCATTTTGAATTTAACACCACAGAGGGATCGGCAGCCAATGCAGGATCCAGGTTCGCCACCAGCCATGCCCCCTGAATCTGGAGCACTAGGTCTTCCCGAACGAACAGACATCGAGTAGGACTCCTCCCACCTAGCGATAGGACTCCAGCAGGACCTTAAGACTCAGGACCTGGCTTCAGGCTGCCAAGTCTTCTCCAGCCACCTGAAGCCAGGTCCTGAGTTGTTATTTGGTGCTGTGGCCCCATTTATTGTGGACCTGATAATCAGGGCCCCTCTGAACCATGGGGCCTGGCAAGTGTGTACTCTTTGAGCCCCCTTCTCGCCGGGCCTGGAGACTGTACAAAAAAGGGCAACTAAAATGGTGTATAGCCTACATCATATAACATACCCAGAAAGATAAAAAAAATCTCATTATGTATAGTTTGGAGCAGAGAAGGGAAAAGGGGGAACATGATAGAAGCTTTCAAATATATCAAGGGTTTTTAATAAGGCCAGGTAGGAAACATTCTTCAAATGAAGAGAAGTGTTAGAACACAAGGACATGCACTGAAACTGGAGGGAGGTAGGTTCAGGGGAAATTTGAGGAAAATTTACTTCACAGAAAGGCTAGTGGACAACTGGAATAGCCTCCCATCAGAGGTGGTAGAGGCTAAGACAGTAAAGCACTTTAAACATGCATGGGCTATACATAAGGATATTCTTACAAATAAATAAGGATCAAATAAGGTTTGAGGTAAAAATATGGTAAAAAAGGGGCAGCCTAGATTGGCCAAGTGGTTCTTATCTGCCATCAAATTCTATATAAGCAGTGTGCCTCCATTTTGTCCATTGCCAAACCTGTACAACCTGTGTACATAATACACCAGTCCATTTGTTCAAGAACATCAGGGGTAGGGAACCTTTCGCCCTCCAGCTGTTGTTGAACTACACATCCCAGCGTGCCCTGCTACAGTTTTGCTATTTGGTCATGCTAAAACTATTGCAAGGCATGCTGGGATGTGTAGTTCAACAACAGCTGGAGGGCCAAAGGTTCCCCATCCCTGGTGTACATATAAAAGTGGTCTGAATAAAAAAAAATATTCTTGTATAATTTGTTTGTACTATTCTTTGCACTCTACCCCAGTATGCTCTGTACCCCAGTGCACTTTGTTCACTTCACATACATATAAAAGTGGTCTTAATGCATGCATTGTGAGCTGAGCTGTCAGTTTACAACTGAATGATGATCAGTTTAGAGAAGAGCAGGAGCAGCAACTATATACTATCACTGCAGCAGAGGTAACCAGTTATAATGACAAAACCAGTCCATCAACCTCATCTAAAGCCAATGCTCAAGGGCATAGAGGGTTTAAGTCAGGGCATTTGATATTAAAAAAACAGCAATATTTTACAGCATTAAAGAAAAAAACAAAAACACCTCTATTAAATGAAAAGTTTAATGCAGAAAAACAAAATTGTCAACATGCTACTTACCACACACAGTGGCAAGAAAAGGCTCAGGCCATGACCTTCAATTATTTATGAGAGATGGTTCTAAACTGTCAATGAGGCATCTACTTCTGCCTTGCATGACAATACAAGACATTTTCACTCAAAGTCAAGAAGACGTGTTAAAAAAAAATTAAAACCACTAAGGTAGTAGAACAATCTTTTCAGAAATGTCACACACCCCTGAAGAGAGTCTTGGGGTGTCAAAATTAGCTACTGTATGTGTGAGTCTGACAGTTCTTACACTGTCCTCATAAAGAAGACTCTTTTGCCTCCTTTCACCATTTCTGTACCATCTGCACATGTGGGGAGCAGTAAAAGTAAAGATGGTGATGAAGACATAATAGAATTGAGGATGCTTGTGTGGAACAGGATGAGGGGGATATGTGTGTACTACTAACATATGATGCTGAGGATGAGGATGTTGATGATGTTGTTTGTGTAAGTTTGCCTCCAGTGACTGCAGTTCTTGTCCGTGATAAAAAAGAAAGCCATTGTGATGCCTGGGCCAAAAAAGCCTCCTTTTGGGTGTGGAATTATTTTTACCCAACTGCAGACAACATTTGTGAAGATATCTGCTCCATTTGTGAGGCCAAAGTTAGTAGAAGTAGGGACGTTATCCATGGCCGTAACTAGGGGGGGCTAGGGGGCATGTGACCCGGGCACGGGATTGGATAGGGTGCTGGGATCCGGATGCGTCTGATATAGCAGAGAAGGAAGTGGAGTAACATGGGATTTGTAGTCATATCTGTTACTGGTTACACTTGAAGCTGTAACAGAGAGACTACAAATCCAATGAGGCATTTCACCCTGCAGAGAGATGGCCACCGCTGGAGCTGCAGTAGTCGGCTATCCTGAGCAACAAGCCACCCGCCCCTAGCTGTGATTTGCTGCTGAGCTTTCTCCAGCCCCATGCAGCCCTGCATTCAGCGCCGCCACTGAGTCGCTGACATCAGCAGTGATTGGTGGAAGCAGACCAGCATACTTCACCTCCATCTGATTAGTGAGAGGACTGGAGGTAAAACACACACACACACACACACACACACACACACACACACACACACACACACACTCCCTCACTCTGACTGGTGTTAACCCCTGCAGCTCATTTAAAGTAGTTTATTTAAGCTTATATATATTGCCTGGATATATAATGCTGAGACTGTTTATTTATACCACTGTGACAGCTACAGATTATATATATATATATATATATATATATATATAGAGAAAAACACAGATTCCCAAGTGCGCTAGTGATGTAATATAATTATATAATTCTTCCAGCGTTTATTTCATCAGAAAATGTGGACTGGAAGATGTTTAATTCTGGGGACCTGTAACAGACACCCCTCACCAGAAAGTCACCCAAAACAAGAGGCCAACAGGCCAATTAATAAAAAGTTATTTTAATAACATATGATTTTTATATACAATATAAAATTATATCAATAAAACACAGTCACGACCAGCATGTTTGTAAGATGGATTCTAGATACTCCCTCACCTTTTTCAAGGTGCGAGCTCGAAGGGAGTATCTTCACAAACTAGGGTGCGATTTTCTGACTGACAGACCCCTGTCAGTCAGAAAATCGCACCCTAGTTTGTGAAGATACTCCCTTCGAGCTCGCACCTTGAAAAAGGTGAGGGAGTATCTAGAATCCATCTTACAAACATGCTGGTCGTGACTGTGTTTTATTGATATAATTTTATATTGTGTATAAAAATCATATGTTATTAAAATAACTTTTTATTAATTGGCCTGTTGGCCTCTTGTTTTGGGTGACTTTCTGGTGAGGGGTGTCTGTTACAGGTCCCCAGAATTAAACATCTTCCAGTCCACATTTTCTGATGAAATAAACGCTGGAAGAATTATATAATTATATTACATCACTAGCGCACTTGGGAATCTGTGTTTTTCTTTGTATGTTCCTGAGGTCTCCCAACAAAGACCTCTCCCAGTGTGTCGCTCTTGAGTTGGCGCAAGATAAGGATACTTCTGTGTTTTTATATATATATATATATATATAAAATGCACAGATCTGAGGGTGCTAGATTAATGGTATTGTTCACGTACTTAATTGCAGTGGTATACAATAAAAGTCTCAAATACATTCAAGTAAAATTTATTCATAAAAATACAATAAAACATCAAGAGCATCGATAAGGTTTCACAAAGCTGTGTCATCGGATTTATCCGATTTTACATTCCGTTTCTTTGTTGGTATAGATTCACTGAGTGACACAAATGCAGAAAGATAGATTGACCCAACGTGTTTTGTACCTTAATGGGACTTCTTCAGTGGTACAGAAATCGGATGCTCAGACAATGAGGTGGGAATAACTTGATAAACCATCTATACCTCTAATTTTACCAGTTGAGGTAGGTATATATAACCAGGTTATATCTGGTGTATTAGATAGCAACGCAATATGGCTTCATATCATGGCATGATGGATTATATCTCAACAATGGTCTTAGTATAACTGATAGTAAATGAACAAATATCTATCACTGAACTGTTGTGGATGATGATCAACTTTCAGCATACAGAGCACTGGGCATAATATGCATAAAAATGGTGATGTGTTCCTCTCAGAGTCCAGTGAACTCTCCTTTCTTCCATATCTCTCTCCCCCTCTCCTCTGTTAATGAGGGGTATTATTGTGCTTTGTAATGAGAACAGGGTTGCACTGGGTGGCATAGTTTTGAATTTTGTTGTTGTCTTTTTTATTTATTCTATTTTATTGTATTTTTTTGTATGATTTTATTTATTTATTTATTTATTTATTATTATTTATTAATTTATTCATTTTTCAAAAAAAAAAATTTTTTTTGGGGGGAGCTCAATTACTGCCTTGCCCTGGGTTCTGTAAATCCTAGCTAGGCATCTCCTCCATTTTACATCATTTGCAGTGAGTTCATGAAATTTATTTTACAAGATTTCAATGAATTAGCACCCTCATCTTCAACCTCCTCATTAGTGATCAGAGGTACGGTAGTACTTCCAAAACATTATTTTGTGGGGGCCCAAACAAACCAAGCACTTCAGCCACAAAAGTGTCAGTCCCTGTCACTGAATTGCTTGGTTTGTTAAACTGTGCATGTTGTTTTTAATATCCAACATAAGGGTAAGCTCAAGGACTATTCCGTCTTGCAACACTTTTCTTTTCTGTCACTGCTGTGTGGCTTGGTTTCATAGATGTGCTATAAACTGCCATGTGTTTGTGCTGTTGCTTAGTAGCCAGCCAGCTCGCTTTAGTCTTTGAGCTAAACTGAATGATGGCAATATTGTAATCTGTAAGTTGGTCAAAATTGACTAAAAATTTAGGAACAATAAAAGCCCAAATTATTTGATTTTAGCTTTGTTTTGTAAATTTTGCAAAAAATCCAAAGCCAAAACCAGTCACAGCATTTTGGCAAAATCAAAACCGCATGATGAATTAAAACCAAAAACAGCAAAAATGGACTGGTGCACATCTATAGTTTATCAGTAGAGGCTGTTATTTTCTAAACAGTATGTGAAGTTCTATACAGTATATAGTGAGAGCCCCACTGAAGCTTTTTTTCAGCTTAGATGCATTTTTAATTCTGTCTCACCATGCCCATGTATGCTCTAAAATTCTTGTGACTATATTTATAAGTTCCCTGAATTTCATAAATAGGAGTGCTTACTGTATTTGCATACCATTCTTAGTGAACAGACTAAAAATATCCCTAAATCTTCTCATTGCTCCCATGTGAAATGCTGACAATAACTAATTATGTACATATGTGTATGTAATGTTGCATGTGAGCATATAAAAACTATAAGTTTCTATAAAGAATATTTTTTAAACAATGTCTGCCGATTGACTTTGGCTAGGACTTAACAATACATACATCAAAAATGCATTACAGATGAAAGATTGTGTAATTACATTCAGGTCATCTTATTTGTGCTGGACTTTAAAAGTTGATCCAAAGGTCATGGATTGAAATTGATTACGGATAAGTTTAAATATAAATCAAGAGAATTGTTTTCACTATGAGTTGCCGAAATGGTCTGCCAGTGAGGCTTTATCAATACTCAGGCTTATAAATAGGCTGAAATGCTCTTGAGCTGGTAGGACATCAATAGTTATAGCTATCTGTACATAGAACTGTAATTAGAATATTCAAGAGCTACGAGTACACTCCACAAGATTGAACACTTTAATGAGCTTCTGGTGGTCATTGCAGAATATATTTAAGGTTCTTCTCTACATCCACCTTTATGACAGTGCAAAGAGAATCACATAATAGTAGGAAACAAAGATGCTGCAAACTTATAAGAGCTATTTTAGTATATATTAAATATTGTTTTTTTTAATATCAATAGGATGCTTTTCTATGTACTGTATGTCACTTTATTGATTTAATACAGTTTTGCATTGTTTTTGTATTCTTAAGTATAATGAATAATGCATTTTCTCTAAATCAAATATTTGTATATTTGGAGTATATGGGGGTATGCAGTCACAATGTTTCCATTCAGAAAGACAACATTCAGGATATTGAAAGCTTAAGGTCGACACTCACAATGTTGACATGGTTAATTATAAACATTATAAATTTTGTCACCTGTCATAATGTGAACATATTCATTAGGCTTAGGGTTACCATTAGGGTTACTATTAGAATTAGAATTACAGGGGGGGGGGAAGTCAACAATATCGACATTACATCAGTGTCGACAAAACATGGTCGTCATGTTCAATGTTGACATTACAACCATGTTGACAGTCTCATGTTGACCGAATGAAAGTTGACATTGTGAATGTCTACATAATATACCAAATCTACAATGGGTAGATGCAAAGATTATACTCTTTATCAGATGTGAAATGGTATTGCATCAACAGTTTCTAAGCAAATCTACAGGATAATGTATCATTTTTGGGTACAGTTACTTTTTAAGATTAGCTGACAGGGATGAAACTAAGGGCATTGGCACCATGTGAGGATTCAGAGGCGCATGTAATTTGGCTGCTGATGGCTGTATTGTGTGCTTGGTAATACAGTAAATACGGATCTTTGCCTGTATTTGGAATGGGAATCCTATGGCTCATCAGATGGGAGGAGCAGGGTGCATTGTTGAAATCATCAATTTGATGTACTGTTAAGCAGTACTGTATGCATGACAGTACTACCTGTGTGATATCTGTCATATTAAAAATGGGAGGTCAAATGTGTTTTCATATGGTGTATCTGGCAAAACTGCACATACAGTAGTGTGGCAGATTCTGAGTTGGGAACAAAGCAAACAAATTAAGTAACTTTGCACTTTGGCAAAACTATGTTGCATTGCAGGTGGGGCAGATTTAAAATGTGCAGATATGGTAAAATGAAGCAGTCCAGCATTTGTGGGATACATGGTATAACCACTATTTCTAAATATACTTGTGCTACAAAAATATTCTTGTGCTACGATGTGCATGCAGTAGGTATATGTTAAAGTGAGAGGTTCATCAGAATTTTATTCCATGTGTTTGCTTGTTGTAGCCATCTAATACTCCTTTTCCACAAAAATAACAGGATTTGACCTGGGTAATAGAACATGGTTTTAAACCGTGTTGCAGCGGACTGAAACCTCATTCACACTACAGGCTGGACCCAAGTCAGTGGGCGCTTTTCCCTGTACCTGCACTTGGATATCTCCAAGCACAGGTGATCTGGCCATCCATTGGCTTTTAGTATGACCAGGGTCACCCGTTTACACCACAGGGTACCCTGGTCCTTACCGGGTCCGACCCTGATAGAATGAACAGGTAACTCGACCCGGGTTATTTTTTACTGCACCTTTTACACCAGGCTGTGACGCAGATAGAGTTGGCAGTAACTCAGGTTATATGTGCAGTAGAAAAGGAGTATGAAATATGTTACTACTGTAGTACCCCATATTTTTTACTACAGAGATAAAGTGACTGTGAGGGTTTCAGATTATTCAAGTTAATTCCTAAAAGTAACCACTAAAAAGGTAACTTTTGGAAAATGGATTACATGTGAAAAGTAATAAAATTATGAAAACAGAATCATACCAGAGAATGTATAATGTTGTTCTGTATGAACAATTGGTGCATGTTTACTGTTTTTAGCAGCAGTTTAAGTTCACTGTTTATTTTACATTATTTGTTGTTTCACCTGCAACATTCCATAGAAGAATAAATCTGCCACGGCATTTGGGAATGTTCCTGTGCACAAGGCAATATCCCTCACAGTTAAGAGTTTAAGCTATTACTAGCTCTCATTTCTTAACATTTGTCATAAATCCTTCTTTACCATTTTTACAGAGCTAGGTAGATGGCTACAGAGATAAATACTTAGCTTTAACATTACATCAAATATTGGTTTTGTACTGTATAATTAAAATATAATGTATATAATAAACAAGTGATGTTATCATATGTGAAACGTGTATTTAGTGAGCTCTGATGTCATTACTGTACTTCAGTATTAATTAGGGAAATGTGTCTTCTGTAAGGAATAATGCACCTCTTTTGAAAAGTAATACGTGCAGTATATTAGGTCACAGACATCTGTAATTTGTATAAAACACTCAGTCTAGATCAGAGGTTCTCAAACTCGGTCCTCAGGACCCCACACAGTGCATGTTTTGCAGGCAACCCAGTAGGTGCACAGGTGTATTAATTACTCACTGACACATTTTTAAAGGTCCACATGTGGAGCTCATTATTTCAATTGTGATTCTGTGAGGAGACCTGCAAAACATGCACTGTGTGGGGTCCTGAGGACCGAGTTTGAGAACCTGTGGTCTAGATACTTGATCTTTCAATTTGTCACAAATTAGTATGCTAACACAGTGGTTCCCAAACTTTGTTGAATCATGGGCCCTCATTCCGAGTTGTTCGCTCGCAAGCGGATTTTAGCAGATTTGCTCATGCTAAGCCGCCGCCTACTGGGAGTGAATCTTAGCATCTTAAAAATGCGAACGATGTATTCGCAATATTGCGATTACACACCTCGTAGCAGTTTCTGAGTAGCTCCAGACTTACTCGGCATCTGCGATCAGTTCAGTGCTTGTCGTCTCTGGTTTGACGTCACAAACACACCCAGCGTTCGCCCAGACACTCCTCCGTTTCTCCGGCCACTCCTGCGTTTTTTCCGGAAACAGTAGCGTTTTTTCCCACACGCCCATAAAACGGCCTGTTTCCGCCCAGTAACACCCATTTCCTGTCAATCACATTACGATCGCCAGAACAATGAAAATGCCGTGAGTAAAATTCCTAAGTGCATAGCAAATTTACTTGGCGCAGTCGCAGTGCGGACATTGCGCATGCGCATTAAGCGGAAAATCACTGCGATGCGAAGATTTTTACCGAGCGAACAACTCGGAATGAGGGCCATGGTGCACTAGAGTATCATCATTTTTTTCATGGCACCTCTAGGATAAAAGTTTTTATTGATAAATGTAAAAAAATAATAATAATTAAGAAAACCGTGCCTACCTGTCATCCTTAGGTTCTGTTATGTGGCGGTGCACAGTTTTTGCTTCCCATTGTCCACGTGTATCATGAGTGGCAGCCACCAGCTCTGGTTTTACTTATTACTTTGACCATAAATAATTTGATTTGGTCTTGGACCACCAAGCCATGGCACCCCTGCAAGAGCCTTGTGGCACCCTGCCACACAGTTTGAGAACCACTGTGCCAACAGATATAATGGCATATTATACTTTTTACCATATACAGTTGCAAGAAAAAGTATGTGAACCCTTTGGAATTTCTTGAATTTGTGCATAAATTGGTCATAAAATGTGTTCTGATCTACATCTAAGTCACAACAATAGACAAACACAGTCTGCTGAAACTAATATCACACAAACAATTATATGTTTTCAAGTTTTTATTGAACACACCATGTAAACATTCACAGTGCAGGGTGGACAAAGTATGTGAACCCTTGGATTTAATAACTGGTTGACCCTCCTTTGGCAGCAATAACCTCAACCAAATGTTTCCTATAGTTGCATATCAGACTTGCACAACGGTCAGGGGTAATTTTGGACCATTCCTTTTTACAAAACTGTTGAGCAATATTCTTGGGTTGTCTGGTGTGAATCCCTCTCTTTAGGTCATGCCACAGCATCTCAATCGGGGTTGAGGTCAGGACTCTGGGACACTCCAGAACGCGTATTTTCTTCTGTTGAAGCCATTCTGTTTTTTATCTAGTTCTGTGCTTTGGGTCGTTTTCCTGATGCATCACACATCTTCTGTTGAGCTTCAATTGGTGGACAGATGGCCTTAAGTTCTCCTACAAAATGTCTTGATAAACTTGGGAATTCATTTTTCCGTTGATGATTTAAATCTGTCCAGGCCCTGAGGCAGCAAAGCAGCCCCAAACCATGATGCCCCCTCCACCATACTTTACAGTTGGGATGAGGTTTTGATGTTGGTGTGCTGTGCCTTTTTTTTCTCCATACATAGTGTTGTGTGTTCCTTCCAAATAACTCAACTTTGGTTTCATCTGTCCACAGAATATTTTGCCAGTAGTGCTTTGGAACATTCAGGTGCTCTATTGCAAACTTCAAATGTGCAGCAATGTTTTTTTTTGGACAGCAGTGGCTTCCTCAGTGGTATCCTCCCATGAACTCCATCCGTGTTCAGTGTTTTACGTATGGTAGATTAGTCAACAAAGATGTTAGCATGTGCTAGAGATTTCTGTAAGTCTTTAGCTGACACTCTAGGATTCTTCTTCACCTGATTGAGCATTCAGCGCTGTGCTCTTGCAGTTATCTTTACAGGACGCTCACTCCTAGGGAGAGTAGCAACAGTGCTGAACTTTCTCCATTTATAGACAATTTGTTTTACGGTAGACTGATGAACTTCAAGGCTTTTAGAGATACTTTTGTAACCCTTTCCAGCTTTATGCAAGTCAACAATTCTTAATCGTAGGTCTTCTAAGAGCTCTTTTCTGCGAGGCATGGTTCAAATCAGGCAATGCTTCTTGAGAACTGCAAACTCAAAACTGGTGTGTGTTTTTTATAGGGCAGGGCAGCTTTAACCAACACCCTCAGTCTTGTCTCATTGATTGGACTCCAGGTCGGCTGACTCCTGACTCAAATTAGCTCTTGGAGAAGTCATTAGCCTAGGGGTTCACATACTTTATCCACCCTGCACTGTGAATGTTTACATGGTGTGTTCAATAAAAACATGAGAACATATAATTGTTTGTGTGGTATTAGTCTCAGCAGACTGTGTTTGTCTACTGTTGTGACTTAGATGTAGATCAGAACACATTTTATGACCAATTTATGCACAAATCCATCAAATTCCAAAGGGTTCACGTGCTTTTTCTTGCAACTGTATGCCTAGGCATCAGAATTTGTACCAGATATTGCTTTGCATATTAGACTTATCACAATGTTTTGCTCTGTACAGTATGGGATATTTGTCAGTATATACAGCATGATTTAACCCTTAATCCTTTACGACATGTAGCACACCATGCTACTTGCACCCTGTAGCATCACAGCTTGATGTATTTAGTCAAATCATGGTGTATTAAATCAAATCATAATGTACTGAGGCACTGGAAAAGCCGAAGGGTGTAATACAACTTTTTGTCCACCAGTGCACCTAAACGGTGCATGCATCAAATAGCAAATGCAGTTTCTGTGGCAAATCCTGCTGACTGGCTGACAGAACCATGTGGGAACTATTATCCGGGACTCTACAGCATGTTTAGCGTTTATTACGGATCAAGAGCTGCAGTTTATTGTTTTCTGAAGATGGATTCTACAGTACTTAACAAGGGAACTGCATACCTCCCAACATTTACAATATTTTAAGAGGGACATTTCTGCACAGCGAAGCTGCGGCTATACTAAAATGGGGCATGGCCTCAGGAAAAGGGGGCATGGCTTTGAAGAAATTCTGCGACCACCTGCCATGCCTCCCATTTTTCGTCATAGGGGAGGCATGGCCAGCACTCTGGGAGCTGCTGGTCATGCCCACAGTCCCTCTGACTCGTGAATAAATGTTATTCAGAGCAGTCAGTACAGGAACCTCCCAACTGCCCCCCCCCCCACCCACCGCGGGACACTGCGGCCCGTGGGTGGGTCAACGGGACAGTCCCAAAAAATGGGTCTGTACTGCGAAAATTGGGACAGTTGAGAGGTATGGAGCTGTCAAGGGCTAGGTGAGTATGTGCAGTACAGTAGTGTGTGCATGAGTGTGTTATAAAGGATTAAATTATTCGGTGTGAGTTTTTAAAATATTTTCTTTATACTGATAATAAAGGTGCCAGCCTCTATTTACTGTCCAGACATCTGAGATAATATGGCAGGCTGTCTGGGATTTGTAGTCCCACTGAAACGGTATGACTCCTTATTGTACACTATCAACCCCACAAGGGGTGTTGCATAATTTTGTGGGCCTAATTCAGTTCTGATCGCAGGGCTGCATTTTTTGCTTCCCTGCAATCAGATAGTCACCTCCTACAGGGGGAGGGTAAAAGCACTGTGTAAGTATACGCAGAGCCGGCGCAACCCGCTCAGCAAGGGTATGCAATGCAGGGAGGCGCATGGCTGAGGAGGCGCTCTCACTGCTCTGCAACCCTGCTGATGTTGCTGACAGCTGCCGCTGCGCCTGTCCTATTGTGTGACAAGCAGCGGCGCCGTCAGCGGGAAGCGCGGCATCGGCTCTCAGGGTCAGGTCCCTCTGACTCCCTCTCTTAACCGCCGTACCGCCGTAACCCCCTGCTGGAGCACTGCTGTTGGGAGAACTGCTTGTGGAGGAGGCTGGAGATGCTGACACAGGCGGAGTGTAGCTGTAGCAGTTCCTTCCAACCAAGGCAGCTGAGAGTGTCCTTCCCGCCCCCACTCGTCCTCCTGCTCAAAAACTGCTGGCAGAACAGGACATGGCTGATGAACGTTCAGGTAAATTCAAAGCAGAGGCACTGTAGCATGCGGAGCTGTGTTTGCTGAGTGTCCCTGCTGAGCTTCAATGGGGCAGAGTGCAGCGGACTCTCTCCGGAGAGCAGTCCAGGGAAAGAAAAGAATTATGAGCTGGTTGGGTGCATGGAGCATTATGGGACCAGTTCCTAGTGCTGGGTGAGCTTTTAGAATAGATTTTACATATTGGTCTGCATATTGCAAAAAAAATTATTTGGTGTTATCTAGGGCCCCGTTTTATCTGTTGTTCACCTAGGTGTTTGGGTTGGGGCTGAAATGCCGGCATGCGGGGTGCCGACAGTCAGAATACCGACCATGGCATCTCGTTGTTTAGAATCCCGATGGGTCAGGGAGCAGCCTAACCCTAACACCCCCTCCCCCTTCACAGCCTAACCCTAACCCCCTCCCCGCAGCCTAAACCTAACTCCCCCTCCCCACAGCCTAAACCTAACCCTACCCGATAGTGTCTAACCCTATCCCCCTCCCTGAAGCCTAAACCTAACCTACTTTCCCGCAGCCTAACCCTAACCTCCCCAGTGGTGTCTAGCCCTATCCCCCCTCCCCGCAGCCTAAACCTACCCACAGCCTAACCGTAACCATCTCCCCACAGCCTAAACCTAACCTCCCCGCGGCTTACCTCTAAGACATCCCGGCAAACAGTCAACCAGTGCAGTACGCACTGTCCCTTATTACGTAATGGAGGGAGGGCGCAAATGTATTGTTTGCAGGAGGGCGCCAAACACCTTAGCACCGGCCCTGAGTATACGTTCGCTTGTGTTGCAGAGCTGCACAAAAATCAGGGCCGGAGCTCAGGGCCGTCTTAACAGCAGTGTGGGCCCCTGGGCACAGCAATACACTGGGGTCACTACCCATCCTCCATGGGTGGGGGTGCTATCAACGGCAGCTTTGATATCCCATGGGCGGTAGGGGGTGTTCTAGCTTCCGCTCAGCATGTAGGACCTGGAGCAGTAATTTCTGCTAATTACTCCTTTACTGCACAGATGGGGCGGGAGGAAGAACACTAAACTGTAGAATGTGGCATTGGGCTGAATGAAGGGGCCCCGGTACATGACTTCCAGGGTGGTATGGGGTGTTTAATATGTAAGGGAGAGGTCGATAGTGGAGTGGGCTTCATTTTCATCATTTTCTGGTGGGAGGGCAGCTTGCTTGACTGCAGATATGTCAAGTTCCTGGAAAAATATTTCTTAGCTTTGCATGGGATAAAAAAATTAGAGTGTCTCACCTGTCAGGAGGTTCTGGGGAATTGGGGATCAGAGTTCAGAAGCCAGAACAATCCACCAACAAATATACAAAACTGCATACAGTATTAGGCGTGTGGAGCTTGAGCAGGGACCAGCTGCTTGAAGGCTGATATCTCTGGTTCTGAGCATAGTAGAGACAAGCTGCTAGTGTCCACCGAAAGGGAAGAGTCACAGCTTTTGAAATGTACCATCAGAAAAACTCTAAGTCATACAGAGCGTGAGATATCTTGATGGTAATAGCAATTAACAGGCTTGGATGGGGACCACTGCTTTGAACTCGGATATCTCTGGTTCCCTAGGGCCGATTTTCAAAAATATAGTACCCCTGGAAAGAGGGGACCCTCAGCTATCAGCCTAGGGCCCTTATACTCCTGGGGCCCTTGGGCAAGAGCCCATTGAGCCCATACGAAAAGACGGCCTTGCCGAAGCTGACATCAGACACTCTCCCTGAAAAGCGCTTGAGCCAGTCTGCATTTTTCCAGACACTCCCTGAAAACGGTCAGTTGCCACCCACAAACTGTCTCTTCCTGTCAATCTCCTTGCGAATGCCCGTGTGAGTGGATCCTTCACACCATCCCGTTGCTGACCAGCAAAGCCCGTTGTAGATGTGCGATGCGCTGGTGCAGTGTGGTGCATACGCATGTGCAGTTTCGATCTGATCGCCCGCTGTACGAAAACGCACAACAACGATCAGCTCTGAATTACCCCCTGTGTCTGAGACGCATGTACAGCATGCTAGCAGACTCGTGTGCTCTGCACGTCCCCCCTGGTTAATTTCTATGCAATGTTATAGAGATGGCTTTGCTGCTAATCACTATAGTTATTGGGGGTCATTCAGGCCTTATCCCTCCCTAGCAGTTTTTTGCAATCCTGCAATGAGATAGTCGCCACCTACAGGGGAGTGCATTTTAGCTGTGCAAGTGTGCGAACGCATGTGCAGCCGAGCGGTACAAAAAAACTTTGTGCAGTTTCTAAGTTGCCCAGGACTTACTCAGCCGCTGCGATCACTTCAGCCTGTTCGGGGCCAGAATTGACGTCAGACATCTGCCCTGCAAACGCTTGGACATGCCTGCGTTTTTACAACCACTCCCTGAAAACGGTCAGTTGCCACCCACAAACGCCTTCTTCCTGTCAATATCCTTGCGATCGGCTGTGTGAATGGATTCTACGTAAAACCCATCGCATAGCAACGATCTACTTTGTACCCGTAGGATGCACCTGCGCATTACGTTGCATACGCATGTACAGTTCTGACCTGATCGCAGCGCTGCGAAAAACACTAGCGAGCGATCAGGTCTGTATGACCCCCATTGAGCCTTATTCAGAGTTGTTAGCAAACCAAAAAAGTGAGCAATTGGGCAAATCCAAGTTGCACTGCAGATGGGGCAGATGTAACATGTGCAGAGAGATTTAGGTTTGGGTGGGGTGTATTCAAACTAAAATCTAAATTGCAGTGTAGAAATTAAGCAGCCAATATTTACAATGCACAGAAACAACTCACCCAAATCTAAATCTCTCTGCACATCTTACATCTACCCCACATGCAATTCAGCATGGTTTTGCCCAATTGCTAACTTGTTTGGTTTGCTAACAAACCTGAATAAGGCCCAAAATATGTAGTGATTAGCAGCAAAGCCATCTCTATAACTTTGCATAGAAATTAATTGTTTACTTTTTTGGTTTGCTAACAAACGTTAATTGTCACTAGCAGCTTGGACATAGGGGGTCATTCTGAGATGATCGCTCACTGACGATTTACACAGCATAGTGATCAGGTAAAAAAATTGCAAAACTGCACATGCGTATGCATTGCAACATGTAGGCGCATTGGCCCTCATTCTGAGTCGTTCGCTCTGTATTTTTCTTCGCATCGCAGCATTTTTCTGATTAGTACGCATGCGCAATGTTCGCTCTGCGACTGCGCCAAGTAATTTTGCTATGAAGATAGTATTTTTACTCACGGCTTTTTCTTCGCTCCGGCGATCGTAGTGTGATTGACAGGAAATGGGTGTTACTGGGCGGAAACACGGCGTTTTATGGGCGTGTGGATAAAAACGCTACCGTTTCCGGAAAAAACGCGGGAGTGGCTGGAGAAACGGAGGAGTGTCTGGCCGAACGCTGGGTGTGTTTGCGACGTCAAACCAGGAACGACAAGCACTGAACTGATCGCAGATGCCGAGTAAGGTTGAAGCTACTCAGAAACTGCTAAGTAGTTTGTAATCGCAATATTGCGAATACATTGTTCGCAATTTTAAGAAGCTAAGATTCACTCAAAGTAGGCGGCGGCTTAGCGTGTGTAACTCTGCTAAAATCGCCTTGCGAGCGAACAACTCGGAATGAGGGCCATTGTACGGATACAAAAAGGATCGGTGCTAGACGATGGATTTAACGAAGATTCCATTCGCACAGCCGAACGCAAGGTGATTGACAGAAAGAAAGCATTTATGGGTGGCAACTGACCGTTTTCTGTGAGTGTTTGGGAAAACGCAGGCGTGCTTAGGCGTTTCTCTACAAATATGTCTCTAGGCGCTAATAATTGTTAATAAATAACCAAAAAAATACCCCCAAAAATCTTAATTAATAAATCAGCTGCAAACAGTGATAAATATGCCTGTGTACGCATATAAAAAATCACCCCCTGTTGCTACAGGAGATGCTAACAAAATACACTAATTCACTTTGCGCTATTATACATAGTTTACTGGCTGAAATGAGATAAGTGCAGACACATGTCTTAAAATAATATTATTTTTTATTTTTTAATATGGAGAGTATGCACTATCAATGTCAATTACCCCACAAATGTAATATACCATTAAACATGAACAGTACTCAATCAATTAGCATCCTATTCTACTGCATGCATTCCTCTAAATGCTAAAACACATATGTGTAACAATTCTATAAATAATAACTACTGATAGAGGTGGATCAATTATCTATAATCATAACAGTGCACTGTTAGAAAATAACCACATATTAACTTGTGGATAGTGAGACATATATAAACTGGAACCTTACGTCCTTTAACCCCACACGGAAGTTAGATATTGTCCCGATGCTGGTTTTCACAAGTACCAAAATAGTGTTCATACGTTTGCTGCTGTATAGTAATTTGAGCCAGTCTTAATTATCACACCAATGTGTGTATGTATGCTCAATCTAGCTACCTGTGAGGATGATAACGGGCTCACCACAGTCCACTGAATAAATGAATGGAACAGCTTCTCCCACGGCGGGTCAGTGATGTATTGTGAAGGAGTCGGCTAGGAGGCACTGGACGTCTCAGTCCTCCACAGTCTGATTGCCGCTGCGCCTTCCAGTATCCGCCCAATGGAGTGCTGTCACTGACAAGTGGTGAGCTAGTGACCGTACAAGCGTGTCCTCAATGGTGGTTTCCCCGTCACCGCTATCCTCTGACACATTTAGCTCGGACTGCTAGCGAGCGATCAACTCGGAATGACCCCCTGTGTGCACTGCAGGGGGGGCCAGATATAACATGTGCAGAGAGAGTTAGATTTGGGTGGGGTGTGTTCAAACTGAAATCTAAAATGTAGTGTAAAAATAAAGTAGCCAGTATTTGCCCTGCACAGAAACCTTATAACCCACCCAAATCTAACTCTCTCTGCACATGTTATATCTGCACCCCCCCTCCCCCTGCAGTGCACATGGTTTTGCCCATCTGGTAACAAATTTGCTGGTACGATTTGGTCTGAATTGTAACTAGCAGCTTGCTCAACATCATGCTAATTGGTAGAGAATGGATAGGGCCTAATTCAGGGGTTCATTCCGAGTTGTTCGCTAGCTGCTTTCGGTCGCAGCGCGGCGATTAGGTGAAAAAGTGGCATTTCTGCGCATGCATATGGTGCGCAGTGCGCACGCGCGACGTACTTTCACACAAAACTATGCAGTTTCACACAAGGTCTAGCGATGCTTTTCAGTCGCACTGCTGTTCGTACAGTGATTGACAGGAAGTGGGTGTTTCAGGGCGGAAACTGACCGTTTTCGGGGAGTGTGTGTAAAAATGCAGACGTGCCCGATAAAAATGCAGGAGTGGCTGGGGAAACGGGGGAGTGGCTGGCCGAACGCAGGGCGTGTTTGTGACGTCAAAACAGGAACTAAACAGTCTGAAGTGATCGCTAGCTAGGAGTAAGTTTTGAGCTGCTCAGAAACTGCACAATCTTTTTTTGTAGCAGCGCTGCGATCTTTTCGCTCGTACTTCTGCTAAGCTAAGATACACTCCCAGAGGGCGGCGGCTTAGTGTTTGCACTGCTGCTAAAAACAGCTAGCGAGCGATCAACTCAGAATGAGGGCCTCAAACCTGATCGCAGCAGCAAATTTGTTAGCTATTGGGCAAAACCATGTGCACTGCAGGTGGGGCAGATATAACACTTGCAGAGAGAGTTAGATTTGGATGGGTTATGGGGGTAATTCCAAGTTGATCGCAGCAGGATTTTTTTTAGCAATTGGGCAAAACCATGTGCACTGCAGGGGAGGCAGATATAACATGTGCAGAAAGAGTTAGATTTGGGTGGGTTATTTTGTTTCTGTGCAGGGTAAATGCTGGCTGCTTTATTTTTACACTGCAAAAATTAGATTGCAGATTGAACACACCCCACCCAAATCTAACTCTCTCTGCACATGTTATATCTGCCTCTCCTGCAGTGCATATGGGCCCTCATTCCGAGTCGTTCGCTCGGTAAATTTCTTCGCATCGCAGTGATTTTCCGCTTAGTGCGCATGCGCAATATCCGCACTGCGACTGCGCCAAGTAATTTTGCTATGAAGATAGTATTTTTACTCACGGCTTTTTCTTCGCTCCGGCGATCGTAGTGTGATTGACCGGAAATGGGTGTTACTGGGCGGAAACAGGCCGTTTTAAGGGCGTGTGGGAAAAAACGCTACCATTTCCGGAAAAAACGCGGGAGTGGCTGGAGAAACGGGGGAGTGTCTGGGCGAACGCTGGGTGTGTTTGTGACGTCAAACCAGGAACGACAAGCACTGAACTGATCGCAGATGCCGAGTAAGTCAGAAGCTACTCTGAAACTGCTAAGAAGTTTGTAATCGCAATATTGCGAATACATCGTTCGCAATTTTAAGAAGCTAAGATTCACTCCCAGTAGGCGGCGGCTTAGCGTGTGCAATACTGCTAAAATCGCCTTGCGAGCGAACAACTCGGAATGACCTCCATGGTTTTGCCCAATTGCTAACAAAAATCCTGCTGTGATCAACTTGGAATTACCCCCTATATTGTTTCTGTGCCGGGTAAATACTGACTGCTTTATTTTTACACTGCAATTAAGTTTGAACACACCCCAGCCAGATCTAACTCTCTCTGCACATGTTGCATCTGTCCCCCCTGCAGTGCACCTGGGGGGTAATTCCAAGTTGATCGCAGCAGGAAAATCTGCACATGGTTTTGCACAACTCCAAAAAAATGTCCTGCTGCGATCAACTTGGAATTACCCCCATGGTTTTGCCCAACTGCTAACATATTTGCTGCTGCGATCAACTCAGAATTAGGCCCATGGTTGTGCCCATTAGCTAACAAATTTGCTGCTGCGTTCAGGTATACCAGTGATGGGGAACCTTTGGCACTTCAGCTGTTGTTGAACTACACATCCCAGCATGCCCTGCTACAGTTTTGCTGGGATGTGTAGTTCAACAACAGCTGGAATGCCAAAGGTTCTTCATCACTGCTGTATACCTTGGCACTGCCGGTGCTGTAAAGATGCTTTTTAAGCTTTTAATAAAAGGAGATTCTGATACTTGTACACTGATAGTGTCATGTAATCCTGACTGTAGTAGCAGTTTAGCCGTCAGGGATAAAAGCAGGGGCGGATTTAGGATCCAGGCTGCCCCTAAACACATTATTCATTTCATGGCCAGTCCAGATGCCTCAAGACCATCAAAGCAGCCCCATCCTCGTCCCACTACCACCTCCCAGACTAAAACTTACTGCCCATTGTCCCACTCCTGTCAGCTGCAAATAAAGCGTAGTTAAGGCTCTGTTTTGAGCAAGCTGCTAGCATCAATGTCTGTATTGATTAGCGGCAAAGCCATCTTTCTATATACTGTACGATAATAATAATAATAATAATAATAATAAAAAGTACAATATTATTAAAAAGATTGGTTGTGTCAGAATCAAATCAATCAGAATCAAATTTATTGACCAGTTATACAACAGTACACCTGGAATTTGTCTCCGCTCAGCTGCACGCCAAAGAAATCACAAGTATGCAATGTACAAACATAAAATAAGACAGACAACATACAATCATTAAAACCAGCAGAGTTAAAGCAGCAATGTTTTAGAAGAAGAATTACATAATTCAACAATTATGTAACAAACGGATTGCCTGAGGGAAAAATCTGTTTTTATGTCTGACAGTTTTACAGGATGTGCTCTATAGCGCCTGCCTGATGGAGGCAACTGAAACAGAGACCAGCCCGGATGTGTTTCTTCCTTTACAATATTGCTAGCTCATTTCTCCACCCTTGATAAATACAATCCTGAACATATGGCATACCAGACCCAGTTATCCTTTCTGCAGTTCTCACAATTCTATGGAGCTGAAGCCTGTCACGTTCAGTTGCTGAGCCAAACCATACCACAACCGATGAGCATAGCACAGACTCGATTATGGCCGAATAGAACAGAATCAGCAACTCACATGGTAGGCTACATTTTTATAGCTGCCATAAGAAGTACAATTTTTGCTGAGCCTTTTTGACGATTGCATCAATATTGACCCCCCACTTAAGGTCCCCTGTGATTATTGACCCCAAGAACTTTAAGGAGCCTACCATAGACACAATATTGCCAAATATTGTAATCAGGAGCACAATGGCTGAGCCCCTCCTAAAATCCACAACCATGGGGGTAATTCCAAGTTGATCGCAGCAGGATTTTTGTTAGCAATTGGGCAAAACCATATGCACTGCAGGGGAGGCAGATATAACATGTGCAGAGAGAGTTAGATTTGGGTGGGGTGTGTTCAATCTGCAATCTAATTTGCAGTGTAAAAATAAAGCAGCCAGTATTTACCCTGCACAGAAATAAAATAACCCACCCAAATCTAACTCTTTCTGCACATGTTATATCTGCCCCCCCCGCAATGCACATGGTTTTGCCCAATTGCTATAAAAAATCCTGCTGCGATCAACTTGGAATTACCCCCCCATGTCTACTGTTTTGAGTGGATTAAGCTCTAGATTGTTCTTACAACACCACAGGGCCAACCTGTCCACCTCTTTCCGATAGGCTGACTTATCCCCATCCTTGATTAAACCAATGACATTGGGGTCATCAGCAAATTTAAAAAATTTCAGGAATGACTCACCAGCAACACAGTCATTAGTATACAGTGAGAAAACATGCAAAATAATAATAACCCTGTTGCTACTTTTTACACTGTAATAGTAGTATATGTGATATGCCCACTTCTCAGGGATCTCTGTCCATTTCTACAGTATTGCATTGAGTACTGTAGTTTTCATCAGTGGAGCATTTGCCACCCAGCGGTTAAGCTGTGTGTTGCATGCTGTGGATTCTCTCATGTCTTAGAACGCCAACATAGGTATTTACTGTATATGGACACCTGAATGCCATGCTCAGAGCAAACATGGAGGAGGACACATCTGTAGATTCTTACTGATATCAGATACAGTGTGGCTTAATGCAATATACTTAGCACCAGATATTGCTTAAGTTATATATCAATGATGGACTTGGCTCTATTATTTTTTTATCTTATTATATTTAATGGCAGATATGACTCAACATTGAATACAGGACAGCAAATAAGGCACAATAATAACCACACACTGCATACAGATAATTTTGAGTGTTTGTCACCATGCAGTGCTCCAAACGATGTTTACTGTACAGCATCATATTTTTGCATCTTACTTTTGGAATTTTCTCCTAAGTTTAATACATAGTTGTGTAGACCTCTTTATATTAGATGTCTTTCTAGGGTGTGACCAGTGCCCGGTAACGGGGGGTCGGGGGGGTCAAAAGGGGACACTTGTACAGGGCCCCAAGGATCATAGGGGCCCCAAGTATATGCCGCTTAGTGTGCCTGGCAGGTATGCAAGCCGTCTTGTCCAAATAATGCAGTGAGCTGTAGGTGGTGTGACTGCAGCCTCAGAGTGACAGGAGCCTATCACACACAGTGACTGTGAGGTGTGACTGTGTGCCTGATCTTCCCGGTCCAGCTCTGTTGTAGGCAGCTACGGGACATGAGGCAGCTCCGATGGGCAGGATTCCCGTCCCCTGCGCCGGTCTCATCTGGTGGGGTGTAAGGACTGCATGGTTCCTGCTGTGCAGTGTCTCGGTCTGGATACTGGGAGTGCAGCTCAGGTGACTCTTTACCCGGGGTACGAGTGGATTGGTAAGGGGGTACAGGGCTTTTAGGATAGGGTTGGGGAGCTGGGAATGCAACATGGAGTCATTAGGGGAGAGACAGACTGCGGTGTGTGGGGGAGGAAGGGGATATATATATATATATATTTTTGTATCTATATATATATATATATATATATATAATTTCTTATACAGCGCAGAAAATTCTGTTGCGCTTTAATGTATATATATAATTTGAGGAGGCCCCAGAGATATCACTGTATGGGGCCACAAGATTTCTGTTGACGGCCCTGGGTGTGACCTAATAGTTTATTTAATGGAGTTGAACTAATATACTACATTGTAAAGATATTTATTTAGCTGGGATGTAGTTATGTGAATGATGGATAGGATACTAACGTTCACATTACCTCCCCCTACATCCCGCACCCTCACTATCACGATGGTCGGCATGCCGACCAACAGGGACTGTTCCCACTTGTGGGTATCCACGACTCCCATAGAGTAGGAAAAGAACCCTTAGCGTCCGTAGCTCGCCACCGAGCCCGCAAGGGGCTCGCTGCACTCGCCACCCCCCACTGGGATTCCGCTGCCGGGATCCCGGCATCGTTATGCTGACCGATGGTCTCCTGCCCGCCGGTCACGCATACCACACCCATTTAGCTGCACTTCAGTGCATATATAAAAGGGAATGCTTTGTGAAACTCTGAGTGAAACTTACATGCATAATCAGCAGGAGTAGCTGGTGATATTAGAGGTTAAAATCATTGGTCATTTTCCATCTATCTGTTCTGCAGCATTGTGCACTCAGCCACACTATATTCATTGGAATAACACAGGTTTGGCAAAAATAATAACAAAAAGTGATGTACAGTATTTATCATATGATAAAAGTATTATTCCAAATACATTTTAAACCTGAATGCAACTTGGTTTGTGTTTGCTTTATTTAGTATCCAGGGAGCATAGATTATGTATTCCTCATAGTAATGAAGAGTCCATTTAGATGGCTGGTTTCTGCAATAGGATCTGTATGATGTATCTGGCAATCTGGTATGGCAAAATCTCTGTAAATGAGACATGTGGTCCCACATGTAGAGGGCCACCCAGATAAATCTACCTAGAATCGCATATTATATAAACCTAGACCTGTGGTTAACTAACAAATTTCTATTTTTATTTTAAATTAGCAAGTTGCCGTGGCTTTTGTTTGTCATAGGTTTTCTGTGTAGTATTTGTTGTTGTTTTCTTAATTTACATTTTTCTTGTGCAGCTGAATACTTTCGTGCCACCTTATCTTGATCATCTAAATGTCAGTTTATTACTTTGATACATTGTGATAAATTTGTTTGCAAGACACAAGTCTCTGTGTCATTTTATTTTTGGCCACTGTATGTTATTAGTTACTGTTTGAAGTTGTACTAGTTTTGAGGTTTAAGCCATTTTGTCAAGCTATAGAAATTTTTAGCCAATATTCGTCTTAGCTATAGTAAGCTCAAAATAGTAAACAGACTAACTTTTTGTTGTTGTTGTCAGTCTATTAAATAAAACATTGTATTGTGTAGCTTCTGTATACAAATGTTACTGTTATTGATATTGGAATGTGACCAGCTGAAAATGTACTGTACAGGTGCAAAAAAATATCGCAGTGGTTAAAGGGTTAATGCACATTAATAATGCCCCAGAACTGAATTAAGGTTTATGGAAGCCCAAAGGCAACTTACTTGTGGGGACCTCTAGAAAATGGAAGCATGTAGAACAATTTGATGCAGGCTGCAACCTGCCCCCCCCCCCTCCCCCATGGGCAAATTCAATAATGATGATGTTGGTATGTGAGGGGCCACCCAGGTGTTGGGACTTCTGGGTGACTGTTCTGACTGCCCTTTTGTTTATCCGGTACTGCATTGCGCATACATTAAGACATTATAGGATAAAATTCCCTAATGTTGTTTAGATAGATAACCGGGGATATATTATCGGAAGTTTTGCCTGTGGGATTTAAAAGGACAATATTATAAAATGCAACAATACTAGTTTTGCATTAAATATTACTGTGCTTTTAAATACCTCTTCATCCTGCCAAAGAGCAATGTGGTAAGTCAGTTCTTTTTACAGTCAGTTTGTGACAATGTAATACAGTACTGTACTGTATGTTGGTTTATTTTAAAAGGAATCTTGCTCATAGGCTGTGCATAGAAAGAAATCAAGTCAATGACAATTCTACCTTCAGAATATACATTTATATAAATTTTATACACATTATTCCTAGAAAGGTTTATCATAATTAGCAATTATATCATATAGCAGAAACAAGATTTCCAAATACATGACAAGAGGGAGTGTCATGGGAGGTCTAGGAGTGTATATGATGTGCCCTCTGGGACCAAAATAACTGTGACATTATACAAAATGAATGGTTTGCACTTTTTTACATGAACTGGTCTTGATCATATGACTCTTGACTGTAGGGTCTATGTACTAAGCCTTGAAGAGAGATAAAGTGCCGAAAAACCAGCTCATGTAATTTTTTAAACAGCCTATAACATGGCAGTTAGGGGTTGATTGGCTGGTACTTTATCTCCATCCACTTTATCTCTCTCCAAGGCTTAGTACATAAACCACTATATCTGAGTGTTTGTGGTCCATCCTGATAGTAACCTGAAGAAACTAATAAGTCAGATATTTGAAGAACTTTGACAGTATAACATGATTTTCCATACCATATTGTTGACAAGCTCAGGCCAAGGTCCATTCTGTTTCATAGTTTCACAGATACATTATCTCTTTCTTCAGATTTTGGACTAGTTAACCTCTGACATATTTTGCAAATGCAATGAGTCAAGTAAAACACACTAAAATTAATGAGATCATTGATCATTGAGACAATATATAAACATTTGATTTTACTTCAACAAATGACTTTGAAAATATACCACATACAGTAATAAATACTATCCTTCCTGATTTGTAGGAACACAAGACAGTGTCCTTTCTTCAGAAGACTTCTACAAGGGCTTCAGACATAAGGAGAAGTAACAATGAAAAATGGACTATAAAGTATATATATATATATATATATATATATTAAAAAAAAATACCACAAAATATCTCCTTTGCTGTTCAGTACATGCCCCAGCAATAACCGGACCGTTCTGGGGGGAAGTGACGTAATGCGTTCCAACTAGGCGGAAGTGACGCTATATGCGTTCCACAGCGGTCTTTTAATCTATTTTCACTGTTCAATTTATTTCTGTTGTGCGTTACCTAACTAGTTCATTTACTTATTGATTCTACACTACACTCTAGTCTATTGGTAGGTGTAGGACCTTTTACCTGCTTTTTTGATCACACCTGTTTCCACTGACAGGAAGTGATGTCACATCATCATGCCCACATGGGATTACCCACTATGATATAAATATCCTGTAATATCCATACCAGTTATCCCCTTGATGAAGTCCTCATGCTAGGACGAAACGCGTTGGGACAGGGACTTGATGCTTACCCCTTGGACTTCCCACTTGCGGACAGATAAGCTGTTTTTTTAATTTCAATCCTGTACGTTTGATACCTGCTATTACAGATAGAGAATCCTCCTGAATATTCTTTTAATCTATGTTTTTTTTCCGTATGCGGACAGATAAACTGTTTATAATTTTTTAATCCTGTACGTGCGCTACCTACATTTATGACCAGACGTGCTGTTTTTTAGATTATCGATTGTCTATACCTGCCACCTGCGTTTGTGGCAGGATTGTTGTTTAATAAATTGTTACTGTTTTTACTGTTTTTATTTCATCAAATTATTGGAACCGGCAAAGTTCCTAATGCTTGTATCTTTGAAAAACGTCTGAAAACAGTACACACTATGTTGCTTTTATCTCTCTTTTACATGTTCTACTTCTGAGAATCATCAGGCTGAAAGTTTTATGAGCTAAGTTATCTTTTAATATATAGATTTCCACACTGACACTATTAGGCGCTCTTATTTACTTCATTTTTTAATCTTTATTTTTATACTGTTTGAGAGCTGCCACTCACTCACATATGAGGTGTGTCGTGTCCTGCTAAAAAGGACAATTAGTAATTTAGATAATTTTACCTATTTAAGTGTCCTACTGGGTGTACTTAGGCGCTATACTCTATTGTTCCACACACACATATATATATATATATATATATATATATATATTTAAAAAAAATACCACAAAATTAATGTTAACAGAAACTGTACATACTAGAGATGTGCACCAGACACTTTTCAGGTTTTGTGTTTTGGTTTTGGATTCGGTTCTGCGGTCGTGTTTTGGATTCGGACGCATTTTGGCAAAATCTCCCTTTAAAATTTTTGTCAGATTTGGATGCGTTTTGGATTCGGGTGTTTTTAAAAAAAAACCCTCAAAAACAGCTTAAATCATAGAATTTTGGGGTAATTTTGATCCTATAATATTATTAACCTCAATAACCATAATTTCCACTCATTTCCAGTCTATTCTGAACACCTCACACCTCACAATGTTATTTTTAGTCCTAAAATTTGCACCGAGGTTGCTGGATGACTAAGTTAAGCAACCCAAGTGGGCGGCACAAACACCTGGCCCATCTAGGAGTGGCACTGCAGTGTCAGACAGGATGGCACTTAAAAAAATAGTCCCCAAACAGCACATGATGCAAAGATAAATAAAAAAAAGAGGTGCAAGATGGAATTGTCCTTGGGCCCTCCCACCCACCCTTTTGTTGTATACACAGGACATGCACACTTTAACAAACCAATCATTTTAGTGACAGGGTCTGCCACACGACTGTGGCTGAAATGACTGGTTGGTTTGGGCCCCCACCAATCAATCTCTCCTTGCACAAACTGGTTCTACAGAGGCAAGATGTCCACCTCATCCTCATCCCCCAATTCCTCACCCCTTTTACTGTGTACATCCTCATCCTCACAGAGTATTAAATCGTCCCCACTGGAATCCACCATCACAGGTCCCTGTGTACTTTCTGGAGGCAATTGCTGGTAAATGTCTCCACAGAGGAATTTATTATAATTCATTTTGATGAACATCATCTTCTCCACATTTTCTGGAAGTAACCTCCTACGCCGATCGCTGACAAGATGACCAGCTGCACTAAACACTCTTTCGGAGTACACAATAAAGCCAGTTTGTGCAAGGACCTCCAAATTGCCTCTTTTCCTGCCAGTATACATACGGACTGTCTGACATGCCTACAGTGATGCTGTCACTCATATAATCCTCCACCATTCTTTCAATGGTGACAGAATCATATGCAGTGACAGTAGACGACATGTCAGTAATCATTGGCAGGTCCTTCAGTCCGGACCAGATGTCAGCACTTGCTCCTGAATGCCCTGCATCACCGCCAGCAGGTGGTTTTGGAAATTTTATCCTTTTCCTGGCAGCTCCAGTGGCGGTAGAAAATGAAGGAGGAGCTGTTGGCGGGTCACATTCCGCTTGACTTGACAATTGTCTCACCAGCAGGTCTTTGAACATCTGTAGACTTGTGTCTGCCGGAAACAGAGATACAACATAGGCTTTAAACCTAGGATCAAGTATGGTGGCCAATAGGAAGTGCTCTGATTTCAACAGATTGACCACCGGTGAATCCTGGTTAAGCAAATGAAGGGCCCCATCCACAAGTCCCACATGCCTAGAGGAATCGCTCCATTTTAGCTCCTCCTTCAATCTCTCCAGCTGCTTCTGCAAAAGCCTGATGAGGGGAATGACCTGACTTAGGCTGGCAGTGTCTGAACTGACTTCACGTGTGGCAAGTTCAAAGGGTTGGAGAACCTTCCACAACATGGAAATCATTCTCCACTGCGCTTGAGTCAGGTGCATTCCCCCTCCATTGCCTATATCGTAGGCAGATGTATAGGCTTGAATGGCCTTTTGCTGCTCCTCCAT
The DNA here is from genome assembly GCF_028390025.1 of Pseudophryne corroboree. Taxonomy (NCBI): domain Eukaryota; kingdom Metazoa; phylum Chordata; class Amphibia; order Anura; family Myobatrachidae; genus Pseudophryne; species Pseudophryne corroboree. The sequence goes on along the minus strand of NC_086444.1, from coordinate 390,606,916 downwards.
CCTCTGAAGCTTATAGAGGGTTGAATTCCACCTCGTTACCACCTCTTTCTTCAGCTGATGGCAGGGCATGTTCATGAGTGTTTGCTGGCGCTCCAGTCTTCGGCACGTAGTGGCTGAATGCCGAAAGTGGCCCGCAATTCTTCGGGCCACCAACAGCATCTCCTGCACGCCCCTGTCATTTAAAAAAAAATTATGCACCACCAAATTAATTGTATGTGCAAAACATGGGACGTGCTGAAATTTGCCCACATGTAATGCACGCACAATATTGGTGGCGTTGTCCGATATCACAAATCCCCAGGAGAATCCAATTGGGGTAAGCCAATCTGCAATGATGTTCCTCAGTTTCTCACAAGAGGTTGTCAGCGGTGTGCCTCTTATGGAAAGTGGTGATTCAAAGTGTAGCCTGCCTAGGAATGAGTTGACATCTGCGAGATGCTGCTACTGGTTCCGCTGCTGTTGTTGCTGCGGGAGGCAATGCATCTACCCAGTGGGCTGTCACAGTCATATAGTCCTTAGTGTGCCCTGCTCCACTTGTCCACATGTCCGTGGTTAAGTGGACATTGGGTACAACTGCATTTTTTAGGACACTGGTGACTCTTTTTCTGATGTCTGTGTACATTCTCTGTATCGCCTGCCTAGAGAAGTGGAACCTAGATGGGATTTGGTACCTGGGACACACTACCTCAAGCAATTCTCTAAGTCCCTGTGAACTAACGGTGGATACCGGATGCATGTCTAATTCCAACATAGTTGTCAAGGCCTGAGTTATCCGCTTTGCAACAGGATGACTGGTGTGATATTTCATCTTCCTCGCAAAGGACTGTTGGACAGTCAATTGCTTACTGGAAGCAGTACAAGTGGTCTTCCGACTTCCCCTCTGGGATGACGATCGACTCCCAGCAGCAACAACAGCAGCATCAGCAGCAGTAGGTGTTACACTCAAGAATCCATCGGAAGAATCCCAGTTTGGAGAGTACTCGTCAGACTTGCCAGTGACATGGCCTGCAGGACTATTGGCGTTCCTGTCTAAGGAGGAAATTGACATTGAGGGAGTTGGTGGTGTGGTTTGCAGGAGCCTGGGTACAAGAGGAAGAAGGGATTTAGTTGTCAGTGGACTGCTTCCGCTGTCACCCAAAGTTTTTGAACTTGTCAATGACTTCTGATGAATGCGCTCCAGGTGACGTATAAGGGAGGATGTTCCTAGGTGGTTAACGTCCTTACCCCTACTTATTACAGCTTGACAAAGGCAACACATTGCTTAACACCTATTGTCCCTTTCTGTTGAAGTAATTCCACACCGAAGAGGTGATTTTTTTTGTATTTTGACCAGGCATGTCAATGGACTTAATCATTCCATGGACAACAGGTGTCTCCCCGGGTGCCTGACTTAAACAAACCACCTCACCATCAGAATCCTGTTCGTCAATTTCCTCCTCAGCGCCAGCAACACTCATATCCTCATCCTGGTGTACTTCAACAGTGACATCTTCAATTTGAATATTAGGAACTGGACTGTGGGTGCTCCTTCCAGCACTTCCAGGGGGCGTGCAAATGGTGGAAGGAGCCACCTCTTCCTGTCCAGTGTTGGGAAGGTCAGGCATCGCCCCCGCCGACACATTTGGACTCTCCTTGGGCATTTTTGATTTAGAACGCACAATTCTTTGCTGTGCTTTTGCCAGCTTAACTCTTTTCATTTTCTAGCTGGGGAGGATGAGTGCTTCCATCATCATGTGAAGCTGAACCACTAGTCATGAGGAACATAGGAGAGGGCCTTAGCCGTTCCTTGCCCTCCACATTTTTGTTCTCCATTTTTTAATGTGTGGAATTATATGCCAGTAATATATCTGGAATTAGACGGCGGTAATGTTTGGAATTAGATACCACTAGATAGATACCAGATACCACTGTGACTGGAATCATGATGACCTATGCACAGTGACAGGACACTACCACAGCACCCTACAGCAGCAAGATGCAGCACAAGACACTGGACTATTAGTAATGTACTGTAGTATTACTGAGCACCACAATGCAGCACAAGACAATGAGCAGTGGTACTGAGCACTGATGATGATAATACTGAGAACTGACACTGAGCAGCAAGATGCAGCACAAGACACTGGACTATTAGTTATGTACTGTAGTATTACTGAGCACCACAATGCAGCACAAAACAATGAGCAGTGGTACTGAGCACTGATGATGATAATACTGAGAACTGACACTGAGCAGCAAGATGCAGCACAAGACACTGGACTAGTATATTAGTTATGTACTGTAGTATACTGAGCACCACTATGCAGCACAAGACAATGAGCAGTTATACTGAGCACTGATGAAGATAATACTGAGAACTGACACTGAGCAGCAAGATGCAGCACAAGACACTGGACTATTAGTAATGTACTATAGTATACTGAGCACCACAATGCAGCATAAGACAATGAGTAGTGATACTGAGCACTGATGAGAATACTACTGAGAACTGACAATGAGCAGCAAGATGCAGCACAAGGCACTGGACTATTAGTGATGTTCTGTAGTATACTGAGCACCACAATGCAGCACAAGACATTGAGCAGTGATACTGAGCACTGATGATGATAATACTGAGAACTGACACTGAGCAGCAAGATGCAGCACAAGACACTGGACTAGTATATTAGTAATGTACTGTAGTATTAATGAGCACCACAATGCAGCACAAGAAAATGAGCAGTGATACTGAGCACTGATGAGAATACTACTGAGAACTGACACTGAGCAGCAAGATGCAGCACAAGAGAGACACACTACCAGTATTACTGAACAGCAATAAGTAAGCACTGATACTGAAACTGATATTGAGATTTTCCACTGACAGAACTTAGCCACGTCCTCTCTGCTCTCCCTACAATGCACGAGTGAAAATGGCGGTGACGCGCGGCTCTTTATATGGAATCCGAATCTCGAGAGAATCCGAAAGCAGGATGATGACGTTTTCCCTCGTTCGGGTTTTCAGAGTCAGGCGGGAACATCCGAGCCTGCCTCGGACCCGTGTAAACCACGTGGAGTTCGGGGGGGTTCGGTTCTCGGAGAACCGAACCCGCTCATCTCTAGTACATAGAGTATACAACTTTTAAAATCCTGGCTAGAAATACATTGGGGATAAACCCCTGGTGTCCCCCAGCACACCGAGCTGTACCTGTACCAAGACATGAAAGACTATATATATACATATAATAGAAATCCAGAGGTCTTAGTTACATACAGTTTGCAAACGTATGATAAGCCACCAGGCCCCGACAAGGCTCCTCTGATGCTGGTGGTCCCTAACTCTAGGTCTGGGCCCGGGGTGCAGAACCCCACAGACCGGCAAAGGCCAGCTACCCCAGGGCAGCACAACGCGAGAAGGTAAAGTGTTAGTGTGTGTTAATAAAAGGAAAACAAAATCTATATACAAAAATTAATATACTAGTGAGAGTGTAATTAAAAGACCAGAAGGATTAATAATTGTGTTAAGGGGGTGCTAAATAAGATCTCGCAGTGTGCTACCCCAGAGCAGCCTAGCCCCACCAATCCAGGGGGAACCGCACCCCAGACCCACCCCAGGTAATAATAATAATAATAACAACCCTTCCGGGTAATATAACATAATGCCACATGATAATGGCATCTGAGCAAATGTATCCGAATTGAGAGCTAACTTACCTGAAGATACCCCCGGGATCTCCAAATGGCAATGCAGAGACCAGCATGCCCTCCAAACACTGGTCCCATCCATGCCCCTCATACTGACAGAACAAAATGTAAGTTGCTCAAATCAATTAGGAAGTACAATACAGGTGCATGAAATGGAGGGGGTAGTCTGGCTAGAAATACATTGGGGATAAACCCCTGGTGTCCCCCAGCACACCGAGCTGTACCTGTACCAAGACATGAAAGACTATATATACATATAATAGAAATCCAGAGGTCTTCGTTACATACAGTTTGCAAACGTATGATAAGCCACCAGGCCCCGACAAGGCTCCTCTGATGCTGGTGGTCCCTAACTCTAGGTCTGGGCCCGGGGTGCAGAACCCCACAGACCGGCAAAGGCCAGCTACCCCAGGGCAGCACAACGCAATTAGGTAAAGTGTTAATGTGTGTTAAAAAAAAGGAAAACAAAATCTATATACAAAAATTAATATACTAGTGAGAGTGTAATTAAAAGACCAGAAGGATTAATAATTGTGTTAAGGGGGTGCTAAATAAGATCTCGCAGTGTGCTACCCCAGAGCAGCCCAGCCCCACCAATCCAGGGGGAACCGCACCCCAGACCCACCCCAGGTACTAATAATAATAATAACAACCCTTCCGGGTAATATAACATAATGCCACATGATAATGGCATCTGAGCAAATGTATCCGAATTGAGAGCTAACTTACCTGAAGATACCCCCGGGATCTCCAAATGGCAATACAGAGACCAGCATGCCCTCCAAACACTGGTCCCATCCATGCCCCTCATACTGACAGAACAATATGTAAGTTGCTCAAATCAATTAGGAAGTACAATTCAGGTGCATGAAAGGGAGGGGGTAGTCTGGCTAGAAATACATTGGGGATAAACCCCTGGTGTCCCCCAGCACACCGAGCTGTACCTGTACCAAGACATGAAAGACTATATATATACATATAATAGAAGAAATCCAGAGGTCTTAGTTACATACAGTTTGCAAACGTATGATAAGCCACCAGGCCCCTACAAGGCTCCTCTGATGCTGGTGGTCCCTAACTCTAGGTCTGGGCCCGGGGTGTAGAACCCCACAGACCGGCAAAGGCCAGCTACCCCAGGGCAGCACAACGCGAGAAGGTAAAGTGTTAGTGTGTGTTAATAAAAGGAAAACAAAATCTATATACAAAAATTAATATACTAGTGAGAGTGTAATTAAAAGACCAGAATTGCCATTTGGAGATCCCGGGGGTATCTTCAGGTAAGTTAGCTCTCAATTCGGATACATTTGCTCAGATGCCATTATCATGTGGCATTATGTGTTCTCTGACGTCCTAGTGGATGCTGGGAACTCCGTAAGGACCATGGGGAATAGCGGGCTCCGAAGGAGACTGGGCACTCTAAGAAAGAATTAGGACTACCTGGTGTGCACTGGCTCCTCCCTCTATGCCCCTCCTCCAGACCTCAGTTAGAATCTGTGCCCGGCTCGAGCTGGTTGCACACTAGGGGCTCTCCTGAGCTTCTAGTAAAGAAAGTATTATTAGGTTTTTTATTTTCAGTGAGATCTGCTGGCAACAGACTCACTGCAACGAGGGACTTAGGGGAGAGAAGCGAACCTACCTGCTTGCAGCTAGCTTGGGCTTCTAGGCTACTGGACACCATTAGCTCCAGAGGGATCGAACACAGGCCCAGCCTCGGTCATCCGGTCCCGGAGCCGCGCCGCCGTCCCCCCTGCAGAGCCAGAAGCATGAAGATCTTCACGGAAATCGGCTGCTGAAGACTCCGGTCTTCATTAAGGTAGCGCACAGCACTGCAGCTGTGCGCCATTGCTCCCTGTGCACACCACATACTCCGGTCACTGATGGGTGCAGGGCACTGGGGGGGGGGGGCGCCCTGGGCAGCAATTAGAGTACCTTAAAGTGGCTAATCACACATAATATAGCCTAAGAAGCTATATATGTGTAAAATACCCCTGCCACATTTTTATTATAAAAGCGAGAGAAGTCCGCCGAAAAAGGGGCGGGGCTATCTCCCTCAGCACACTGGCGCCATTTCCTCTCACAGCTCCGCTGGAAGGACACTCCCCAGGCTCTCCCCTGCAGTTTCCAGGCTCAATAGGGTGAAAAAGAGAGGGGGGGCACTAAATTTAGGCGCAAATACTATATATATAGCGGCTATAGGATAAATCACTTGTGTAGTGTAACTCCCTGCATTATATAGCGCTGTGGTGTGTGCTGGCATACTCTCTCTCTGTCTCCCCAAAGGACTTTGTGGGGTCCTGTCCTCAGTCAGAGCATTCCCTGTGTGTGTGCGGTGTGTCGGTACGGCTGTGTCGACATGTTTGATGAGGAGGCTTATGTGGAGGCAGAGCAGGTGCCGATAAATGTGATGTCACCCCCTGCGGGGTCGACACCTGAGTGGATGGATATGTGGAAGGAATTATGCGACAGTGTCAACTCCTTACATAAAAGGTTTGACGACATAGCAGATGTGGGACAGCCGGCTTCTCAGCCCGTGCCTGCCCAGGCGTCTCAAAAGCCATCAGGGGCTCAAAATCGCCCACTACCTCAGATGGCTGACACAGATGTCGACACGGATACTGACTCCAGTGTCGACGACGATGAGACTAGTGTACATTCCAACAGAGCCACCTGTTACATGATTACGGCAATGAAAAATGTGTTGCACATTTCTGACATTAACCCAGGTACCACAAAAACGGGTATTATGTTTGGGGAGAAAAAGCAACCAGTGGTTTTTCCCCCATCTGATGAGTTGGATGATGTGTGTGAAGAAGCGTGGGCTTCCCCCGATAAGAAATTAGAGATTTCTAAAAAGTTGCTAATGGCGTACCCTTTCCCGCCAGAGGACAGGATACGTTGGGAGACATCCCCTAGGGTGGATAAAGCGCTCACACGCTTGTCAAAGAAGGTGGCACTACCGTCTCAGGATACGGCCGCCTTAAAGGAGCCTGCGGATAGAAAGCAGGAGGCTATCCTGAAGTCTGTATATACACACTCAGGTATTATACTGAGACCGGCTATTGCTTCAGCATGGATGTGCAGTGCTGCTGCTGCGTGGTCAGATTCCCTGTCTGATAACATTGATACCCTCGACAGGGACACTATATTGCTAACCATAGAGCATATTAAAGACGCAGTCTTATACATGAGAGATGCACAGAGGGATATTTGCCGGCTGGCATCTAGAATTAATGCAATGTCCATTTCTGCCAGGAGAGGATTGTGGACTCGGCAGTGGACAGGTGATGCAGATTCTAAAAGGCACATGGAGGTTTTGCCTTACAAAGGTGAGGAATTGTTTGGGGACGGTCTTTCGGACCTCGTTTCCACAGCAACAGCTGAGAAGTCGACATTTTTACCCCATGTTCGCTCACAGCCAAAGAAAGCACCGTATTATCAGGTACAGTCCTTTCGGCCCCAGAAAGGCAAGCAGGTTAAAGGCGCGTCCTTTCTGCCCAGAGGCAGAGGTAGAGGGAAAAAGCTGCACCATACAGCCACTTCCCAAGAACAAAAGTCCTCTCCCGCTTCCTCTAAGTCCACCGCATGATGCTGGGGCTCCACAGGCGGAGCCAGGTACGGTGGGGGCCCGTCTCCGGAACTTCAGCGACCAGTGGGCTCACTCACGGGTGGATCCCTGGATTCTACAAGTGGTATCTCAGGGGTACAAGCTGGAATTCGAGACGTCTCCCCCTCGCCGTTTCCTCAAATCAGCCTTGCCAACAGCTCCCCCAGACAGGGAGGCAGTGCTGGAGGCGATTCACAAGCTGTATTCTCAGCAGGTGATAATCAAGGTACCCCTCCTTCAACAAGGACGGGGTTACTATTCCACAATGATTGTGGTACCGAAACCGGATGGTTCGGTGAGACCCATTTTAAATTTTAAATCCTTGAACACTTATATAAGAAGGTTCAAGTTCAAAATGGAATCGCTCAGGGCGGTTATTGCAAGCCTGGACGAAGGGGATTACATGGTATCACTGGACATCAAGGATGCTTACCTGCATGTCCCCATTTACCCTCCTCACCAGGAGTACCTCAGATTTGTGGTACAGGACTGTCATTACCAATTCCAGACGTTGCCATTTGGTCTGTCCACGGCACCGAGGGTATTTACCAAGGTAATGGCCGAAATGATGATACTCCTTCGGAAAAAGGGAGTTTTAATTATCCCGTACTTGGACGATCTCCTTATAAAGGCGAGGTCCAGGGAGCAGTTGTTGGTCGGCGTAGCACTATCTCGGGAAGTGCTACAACAGCACGGCTGGATTCTGAATATTCCAAAGTCGCAGCTGGTTCCTACAACGCGTCTACTGTTCCTGGGGATGGTTCTGGACACAGACCAGAAAAAAGTGTTTCTCCCGGAGGAGAAAGCCAAGGAGTTGTCATCTCTAGTCAGAGACCTCCTGAAACCAAAACAGGTGTCTGTGCATCACTGCACGCGAGTCCTGGGAAAGATGGTAGCTTCCTACGAAGCAATTCCATTTGGCAGGTTCCAAGCCAGGGCAGAAACTAGGATTTTTGTCACCCGGGGCAAGGTAGTCATTTGACCCCCCCCCCCCCCCCCCAAAAAAAAAAAGTTTTTTTTTTACAATAAATAAATAAAAAGAATAAAAAAAATAAACATTTTAAAATAAATAAATAAATGAATAAAAATATTATATAGATATATATACATACATATATAAATATATATATATATATCTCTTTCAGAACTTTTTTACCTGAAAAATTGCCTTTTCTAACATAAATTTCATATCCAGGAAAAAGTGTCCCCATTTTACACAGTACGACAGGCAAGTGTCCCCATTTTACACATTGCGGCAGACAGGTGACCCCATTTTACACATTGCGGCAGACAGGTGTCCCCATTTTACACATTGCGGCAGGAAAAAGTGTCCCCATTTTACACATTGCGGCAGGCACGTGTCCCCATTTTACACAGTACGCTGGCAAGTGTCCCCATTTTACACATTGCGGCAGACACGTGTCCCCATTTTACACAGTACGCTGGCAAGTGTCCCCATTTTACACATTGCGGCAGACACGTGTCCCCATTTTACACAGTACGCTGGCAAGTGTCCCCATTTTACACATTGCGGCAGACACGTGTCCCCATTTTACACAGTACGACAGGCAAGTGTCCCCATTTTACACATTGCGGCAAACACGTGTCCCCATTTTACACAGTACGACAGGCAAGTGTCCCCATTTTACACATTGCGGCAGACACGTGTCCCCATTTTACACAGTACGACAGGCAAGTGTCCCCATTTTACACATTGCGGCAGACAGGTGTCCCCATTTTACACATTGCGGCAGACATGTGTCCCCATTTTACACAGTATGACAGGCAAGTGTCCCCATTTTACACATTGCGGCAGGCACGTGTCCCCATTTTACACAGTACGCTGGCAAGTGTCCCCATTTTACACATTGCGGCAGACACGTGTCCCCATTTTACACAGTACGACAGGCAAGTGTCCCCATTTTACACATTGCGGCAGACAGGTGACCCCATTTTACACATTGCGGCAGACAGGTGTCCCCATTTTACACATTGCGGCAGAAAAAAGTGTCCCCATTTTACACATTGCGGCAGAAAAAAGTGTCCCCATTTTACACATTGCGGCAGGCACGTGTCCCCATTTTACACAGTACGACAGGCAAGTGTCCCCATTTTACACATTGCGGCAGGAAAGAGTGTCCCCATTTTACACATTGCGGCAGGAAAAAGTGTCTCCATTTTACACATTGCGGCAGGCACGTGTCCCCATTTTACACAGTACGACAGGCAAGTGTCCCCATTTTACACATTGCGGCAGGAAAAAGTGTCCCCATTTTACACATTGCGGCAGGAAAAAGTGTCCCCATTTTACACATTGCGGCAGGAAAAAGTGTCCCCATTTTACACATTGCGGCAGACAGGTCCCCATTTTACACATTCCGGCAGGTGGTGGGGAGAGGGAGGGAGGGAGAGAGAGAGGGAGGGAGAGGGGCTGACTTACATTTGAAGCGGTTCTCACCGCTCTTCAGCCGCCTCTCCCTCCTCGTCTGCGCGGCTCCCCCTTCTCCGTCCTCCCGAGTGCCCAGCTTGGGGGGCGGGGTTTCGTGGAATGACGCGTTTGCGTCGTGACGTCACGACGCAATCGCGTCATTCCGCGAAACCCCGCCCCCCCGAGCTGGGCACTCGGGAGGACGGAGAAGGGGGTTTCAATTCTCAAAGTACAAAGGCGCATAGGGAGAGGGTGTTAGGGGGTCTCGGCGCCCCCTCCAATCCGGCGCCCAGGTCGCCTGCCCCCCTAGCCCCCCCCCTAGTTTCGGCCCTGTCCAAGCAATGGGATCTGTTGGAAAAGTGGTCCGGATCGCATCTTCAGATGCATCGGCTGATAACCCTGTCTCCAAGGACCAGGGTGTCTCTGCTGTGGTGGCTGCAGAGTGCTCATCTTCTAGAGGGCCGCAGATTTGGCATACAGGACTGGGTCCTGGTGACCACGGATGCCAGCCTTCGAGGCTGGGGGGCAGTCACACAGGGAAGAAACTTCCAAGGACTATGGTCAAGCCAGGAGACTTCCCTACACATAAATATTCTGGAACTAAGGGCCATTTACAATGCCCTAAGTCAGGCAAGACCCTGCTTCAACACCAGCCGGTGCTGATCCAGTCAGACAACATCACGGCGGTCGCCCATGTAAACCGACAGGGTGGCACGAGAAGCAGGTTGGCGATGGCAGAAGCCACAAGGATTCTCCGATGGGCGGAAAATCATGTGATAGCACTGTCAGCAGTGTTCATTCCGGGAGTGGACAACTGGGAAGCAGACTTCCTCAGCAGACACGACCTCCACCCGGGAGAGTGGGGACTTCATCCAGAAGTCTTCAAAATGATTGTAAACCGTTGGAAAAGGCCACAGGTGGACATGATGGCGTCCCGCCTCAACAAAAAACTAAAAAGATATTGCGCCAGGTCAAGGGACCCTCAGGCGATAGCTGTGGACGCTCTAGTGACACCGTGGGTGTACCAGTCGGTTTATGTGTTCCCTCCTCTGCCTCTCAAGGTACCCAAGGTACTGAGAATAATAAGGAGAGGAGTAAGAACTATACTCGTGGTTCCGGATTGGCCAAGAAGAGCTTGGTACCCAGAACTTCAAGAAATGATCTCAGAGGACCCATGGCCTCTGCCGCTCAGACAGGACCTGCTGCAGCAGGGGCCCTGTCTGTTCCAAGACTTACCGCGGCTGCGTTTGACGGCATGGCGGTTGAACACCGGATCCTAAAAGAAAAGGGCATTCCGGAGGAAGTCATTCCTACACTGATTAAAGCTAGGCAAAACATTATCACCGCATATGGCGGAAATATGTTGCTTGGTGTGAGGCCATGAAGGCCCCAACGGAGGAATTTCAGCTAGGTCGATTTCTGCACTTCCTACAGTCAGGGTTGACTATGGGCCTAAAATTGGGTTCCATTAAGGTCCAGATTTCGGCTCTGTCGATTTTCTTCCAAAAAGAACTGGCTTCACTGCCTGAAGTTCAGACTTTTGTAAAGGGAGTGCTGCATATTCAGCCCCCTTTTATGCCCCCAGTGGCACCTTGGGATCTCAACGTGGTGTTGGATTTCCTAAAGTCGCATTGGTTTGAGCCACTTAAAACCGTGGAGATAAAGTACCTCACGTGGAAGGTGGTCATGCTGTTGGCCTTGGCGTCGGCCAGGCGTGTATCAGAATTGGCGGCTTTGTCATGTAAAAGCCCTTTTCTGATTTTTCATATGGATAGGGCGGAATTGAGGACTCGTTCCCAATTCCTAAGGCGGTATCAGCTTTTCATGTGAACCAACCTATTGTGGTGCCTGCGGCTACTCGGGACTTGGAGGATTCCAAGTTTCTGGACGTTGTCAGGGCCCTGAAAATATATGTTTCCTGGACGGCTAGAGTCAGAAAAACTGACTCGCTATTTATCCTGTATGCACCCAACAAGCTGGGTGCTCCTGCTTCAAAGCAGACTATTGCTCGCTGGATCTGTAGCACGATTCAACTTGCACATTCGGCGGCTGGACTGCCGCATCCTAAATCTGTAAAAGCCCATTCCACGAGGAAGGTGGGCTCTTCTTGGGCGGCTGCCCGAGGGGTCTCGGCTTTACAACTTTGCCGAGCTGCTACTTGGTCGGGTTCAAACACGTTTGCAAAATTCTACAAGTTTGATACCCTGGCTGAGGAGGACCTTGAGTTTGCTCATTCGGTGCTGCAGAGTCATCCGCACTCTCCCGCCCGTTTGGGAGCTTTGGTATAATCCCCATGGTCCTTACGGAGTTCCCAGCATCCACTAGGACGTCAGAGAAAATAAGAATTTACTCACCGGTAATTCTATTTCTCGTAGTCCATAGTGGATGCTGGGCGCCCATCCCAAGTGCGGATTGTCTGCAATACTTGTATATAGTTATTGCCTAACTAAAGGGTTATTGTTTGGAGCCATCTATTCGAGAGGCTCAGTTGTTGTTCATACTGTTCACTGGGTATAGTATCACGAGTTGTACGGTGTGATTGGTGTGGCTGGTATGAGTCTTACCCGGGATTCCAAATCCTTTCCTTATTGTGTCAGCTCTTCCGGGCACAGTTTCCCTAACTGAGGTCTGGAGGAGGGGCATAGAGGGAGGAGCCAGTGCACACCAGGTAGTCCTAAATCTTTCTTAGAGTGCCCAGTCTCCTTCGGAGCCCGCTATTCCCCATGGTCCTTACGGAGTTCCCAGCATCCACTACGGACTACGAGAAATAGAATTACCGGTGAGTAAATTCTTATTATATTACCCGGAAGGGTTGTTATTATTATTATTATTAGTACCTGGGGTGGGTCAGGGGTGCGGTTCCCCCTGGATTGGTGGGGCTGGGCTGCTCTGGGGTAGCACACTGCGATATCTTATTTAGCACCCCCTTAACACAATTATTAATCCTTCTGGTCTTTTAATTACACTCTCACTAGTATATTAATCTTTGTATATAGATTTTGTTTTCCTTTTATTAACACACACTAACACTGTACCTTCTCGCGTTGTGCTGCCCTGGGGTAGCTGGCCTTTGCCGGTCTGTGGGGTTCTGCACCCCGGGCCCAGACCTAGAGTTAGGGACCACCAGCATCAGAGGAGCCTTGTCGGGGCCTGGTGGCTTATCATACGTTTGCAAACTGTATGTAACTCAGACCTCTGGATTTCTATTATATGTATATATATAGTCTTTCATGTCTTGGTACAGGTACAGCTCGGTGTACTGGGGGACACCAGGGGTTTATCCCCAATGTATTTCTAGTCAGACTACACCCTCCCTTTCATGCACCTGAATTGTACTTCCTAATTGATTTGAGCAACTTACATTTTGTTCTGTCAGTATGAGGGGCATGGATGGGACCAGTGTTTGGAGGGCATGCTGGTCTCTGCATTGCCATTTGGAGATCCCGGGGGTATCTTCAGGTAAGTTTGCTCTCAATTCGGATACATTTGCTCAGATGCCATTATCATGTGGCATTATGTTATATTACCCGGAAGGGTTGTTATTATTATTATTATTATTATTAGTACCTGGGGTGGGTCTGGGGTGCGGTTTACCCTGGATTGGTGGGGCTGGGCTGCTCTGGGGTAGCACACTGCGAGATCTTATTTAGCACCCCCTTAACACAATTATTAATCCTTCTGGTCTTTTAATTACACTCTCACTAGTATATTAATTTTTGTATATAGATTTTGTTTTCCTTTTATTAACACACACTAACACTTTACCTTCTCGCGTTGTGCTGCCCTGGGGTAGCTGGCCTTTGCCAGTCTGTGGGGTTCTGCACCCCGGGCCCAGACCTAGAGTTAGGGACCACCAGCATCAGAGGAGCCTTGTCGGGGCCTGGTGGCTTATCATACGTTTGCAAACTGTATGTAACTAAGACCTCTGGATTTCTTCTATTATATGTATATATATATAGTCTTTCATGTCTTGGTACAGGTACAGCTCGGTGTACTGGGGGACACCAGGGGTTTATCCCCAATGTATTTCTAGCCAGACTACACCCTCCCTTTCATGCACCTGAATTGTACTTCCTAATTGATTTAAGCAACTTACATTTTGTTCTGTCAGTATGAGGGGCATGGATGGGACCAGTGTTTGGAGGGCATGCTGGTCTCTGTATTGCCATTTGGAGATCCCGGGGGTATCTTCAGGTAAGTTAGCTCTCAATTCGGATACATTTGCTCAGATGCCATTATCATGTGGCATTATGTTATATTACCCGGAAGGTTTGTTATTATTATTATTAGTACCTGGGGTGGATCTGGGGTGCGGTTCCCCCTGGATTGGTGGGGCTGGGCTGCTCTGGGGTAGCACACTGCGAGATCTTATTTAGCACCCCCTTAACACAATTATTAATCCTTCTGGTCTTTTAATTACACTCTCACTAGTATATTAATTTTTGTATATAGATTTTGTTTTCCTTTTATTAACACACACTAACACTTTACCTTCTCGCGTTGTGCTGCCCTGGGGTAGCTGGCCTTTGCCGGTCTGTGGGGTTCTGCACCCCGGGCCCAGACCTAGAGTTAGGGACCACCAGCTTCAGAGGAGCCTTGTCGGGGCCTGGTGGCTTATCATACGTTTGCAAACTGTATGTAACTCAGACCTCTGGATTTCTATTATATGTATATATATATAGTCTTTCATGTCTTGGTACAGGTACAGCTCGGTGTGCTGGGGGACACCAGGGGTTTATCCCAAATGTATTTCTAGCCAGACTACCCCCTCCCTTTCATGCACCTGAATTGTACTTCCTAATTGATTTGAGCAACTTACATTTTGTTCCAACTTTTAAAATCATCTAAGTAAAAAGTAAAATCTGATTTTGTTTGTTTTGTTTTTTAAAATAAAATTGCATCACACAGCTTTATGATTGGATATGTGTTATGGTAGTTATTGTTATTTAAGTAACCTTGGCCTTTTTTGTAACATTGCTCGTATTTGGTAATTCATTTCTGTAAATTCTCAACAGACTTTAAAACAAAAAAGGTCCCACATAAAATAAACACGGTTCCATTTCAGTGATGACAAGTGACTTTTAAATTATAAATACAAGCGGCATGGCTTTTTAACTTTTGGAAGCCCTTTTCATTACACGGAAAAAACATACAATATTTTGCAATCTCTTGAACATGTTCCAACTGATTGCTTGTCTTACACAGATGGTAGACTAAACTTATTATCATTTTGTCGGTTAAATAAAAGGGGAAAAATAGAGATATGAAAGTCCTTTGGATGGTGTAGGCTTACGTGAGCATCTGTTGATGTCAGCGTAATTGCAAAGGAATGAAAAAGCTAACAAATTTGTTCAGATACTTTTTGTAAGGTAAGTGATTTGTCTGGCAATCTAAAGTCAAATAGGTGATTTAGTTAGCTACAGTACATAACTTATTCCAAGCCTCTCCGGTTTAGTCTGAATCCATTCATTACATTAATCATCTCATGAAAAGACAATAATGTGTTGGCATATTCCACTTGCAAATTTCCATGTAAAAGATAAACTAATTAATTTTACAGACACTAGAACACCCTTATCCTGTATAAATTAATTCACGTAAAATGGAATCACACGTATAAACCAAGTTTAAATGCATAATATATATTAAAGTATGATGAAATATTAGCTAAATCATTCTGATCTCTTCTTGTTTTTATCCACAGTATATGCATTTGCATCTATTTGTTTTTAGTTACCCAGTCTAATACAGATACATAATGTCAATTATATAGGTATGAGCTGTACACCAGCATAAACCTATTATAAATATGATCATTATCCATGATAGCATCATGCTATTCTACACTGTTATAAAATCACAAAAACAGGGAGTTCAGTGAAACAGATGGCGAGAAAGATATTCTCACAAGAGATAAAATTAGTCATTTATGCAATGGTAGAGTCACAAGTATTCTCACTAGGATGTATTTTGTTAATAGCTCATTACAGTATAGGCTATCTTTCAAAGTAATTTACATAATCAATCATAAATAGAATGCAGTGAGGAAGGTATGATTTGTACTGAAAAAAAGAGTGGTCTGAAGAGTATAAGTATAAGGCGAGGACTTGAAATGAATTAGGAGAATGAGCTGCAGTATACTTAGGGGTATATGCAATTGCGGTTGAATTCCCGAAAATGTCGAAAAACGGGAAATGTTCGCCAAAAAAAATAATTCGACAATGCAATTCAGTACTTTTCGCAAAAAAAACTGACTTTCCAAATTCGACTTTTTGAAATTCGACATTTGTCAAATTCGTCATTTCTGCAATGGTACAAATGCGGCAATTCGACAAAAGTATATTCAATTGTAGATTGTAAATTCGACAACAGTGCTTTTAGACAGTAAATTCGTCATTTTCAATCTGCCACACTTTGCTGGCGGAATCTAATATTTTTTTTAAAAAACATGTTTTTTTTTTGTGTTTTTTCAATTGGTAATAGCATATCTATTTATATTAGAAGGGATTATGTACTTGGTTTGTCTATTTTGGAGGCACAAGTATTATTTATATATTTTTTTTTAAATATATATATATATATATTTTTTTTTTATGGAATGGTAAAAATCTGAAAAAAAAAATGCGTGGGTTCCCCCCTCCTAAGCATAACCAGCCTCGGGCTCTTCGAGCCGGTCTTGGTTCTAAAAATCCGGGGAAAAAACTGACATATTCCAGTGTCCTGTGGTCTTTTATTATAATCCACGTACTTGGCAAAAAAAAAAAACGAACACCCGGACCAGGCGGACTGAAAGAGGTCCCATGTTTACACATGGGACCCCTTTCCCCGAATGCAGAGACCCCCCGTGACTCCTGTCACAGAAGGTCCCTTCTGCCAATCAGGAAGCGCCACTTTGTGGCACTCTCCTGATTGGCTGTATGCGCGTCTGAGCTGGCAGACAGCGCATCGCACAGCTCCCTCCATTAGTTTCAATGGTGGGAACTCTGCGGTCAGCGGTGGGGTTACCCGCGGTCAGCCACTGATCGCGGGTGACCTCACCGCTGAGCGCAAAGTTCCCACCATTGAAAGTAATGGAGGGGGCTGTGCACTGCGCGTCTGAGCTTAGACGCGCAGAGCCAATCAGGTGAGTGCCACGAAGTGGCGCTTCCTGATTGGCTTAAGGGACCTTTCTGTGACAGGAGTCACGGGGGTCTCTGCATTCGGGGAAAGGGGTCCCATGAGTAAACATGGGACCCCTTTCAGTCCGCCTGGTCCGGGTGTTCGTTTTTTTTTTTTTTTTGCCAAGTACGTGGATTATGATAAAAGACCACAGGACACTGGATCAGGTGAGTATAATTTTATTTTCAGGTACACCGTGGATTCTACTTGGACAAGTGGACAGAGGTCGGCGTGTGCACATAGGTAAGTATGTGTGTGTCGACATGTGTGAAATAAAGTTTTACTCTCACGGTGTGCGTGTCCTGTTTTTAGTTGGGTATTTTTTTTCCAGTAGAACTACAGGTACCAGCGGGCCCATTTTTCTCCCGCATGCTGGTACTTGTGGTTCTCCAAGTACCAGCTTGCAAGGGAGGCTTGCTGGGACTTGTAGTACTACTGGAAAAACAATATTCCTTATTTTTTCCAAAGGCTATCAGCCCCCCATCCGCAGCCCTTGGATGGGGGGGACAGCCTCGGGCTTCACCCCTGGCCCTTGGGTGTCTGGAAGGGGGACCCCTTGATTGAAAGAGTCCCCACTCCTCCAGGGTACCCCGGCCAGGGGTGACTAGTTGCGTATTTAATGCCACGGCCACAGGGCGCTGTATAAAAGTGACCCCCGGCTGTGGCATTATCTACCCAGCTAGTGGAGCCCGATGCTGGTGTAAAAAATACGGGGGACCCCTACTCTTTTTGTCCCCCGTATTTTTTGCACCAGCACCAGGCGCAGAGCCCGGTGCTGGTTTTAAAAATACGGGGGATCCCCTGTCATTTCCCCCCCCGGATTTTTAGAACCAGGACCGGCTCGAAGAGCCCGAGGCTGGTTATGCTTAGGAGGGGGGACCCCACGCAATTTTTTTTCGGGTTTTTTCCCGTTTTTTCCCGTTTTTAAAATATTTTTTAAATCTAATCAAAATCCGTCAAATCGGCCGTTTTTCGACAGCGGGACTGTCGAATCAATTTTTTATTGAATATGTTGAATTCCAGCACCCACCTGCCGGAATTCGACGGTCGAATTGTGTCTAATTAGGAAACGGGCGAAAAATTGCCGCG
This sequence comes from Pseudophryne corroboree, assembly GCF_028390025.1. Taxonomy (NCBI): domain Eukaryota; kingdom Metazoa; phylum Chordata; class Amphibia; order Anura; family Myobatrachidae; genus Pseudophryne; species Pseudophryne corroboree. The sequence goes on along the minus strand of NC_086444.1, from coordinate 390,588,953 downwards.
ATTCGTCGGCAATTGCATATACCCCTTAAGGTGTGTAAGAGAGTTCATTCTTTAAATTGGATATGGGCAGTCATTGTAGGTATTTGCCAAATAGTACAGTGGATGTAGAGTAGCAAGTAAGGAATGTCATTCTTGTTATGGTATTTATATTATGTATTTTAGGCAGGCAAAGATGACAGAATGAACATACAGTATTAGGCTTGATATTGAGTATGAAAATTACATTTTGAAGAAATAGAAAGCACAAAATGATTGTGTTGTGGAGTTAGGAAGATATGAGGGGAGGTGGCCACTGTTGGTGATTGGAAGATACATTCTGTTTTCATTTTATGCCTCACATTTTTCCCTGCAGCCATGTACTTGTTTTTCTGGCTTTTTTCAGCACCTCTCTATGCTGTATCAAACAATCTTCAACCAAATGACCCATGCCCCCTTCAAAATAACAGAAAAACATTGAACATTCTCACTAGCTGCCAACATGCTGTAAGGCTAGCAAACTTGCATCTGTCAAGACAAGATACACCAAAACAAGATACAGTATATTTCTAAGCATCCAGTAATGCAAACATTGGATCAAAAATAATCAAACACAATCCCACCCCATGAAGATAAAGACATCCCTATCAAAGACATGCCTGGCTTCTCAAAAGATATATGAATGGCCAACTATACAGGTAGTTACAATCTATACCTGGAAGAGAACCAAGTAAGATCAAAATTAATCAGATCAGTCAACCCACACAGCTAACCTTCTAATGAACAGCTTAAACCAAGTAAATGAATACCCAAGATCTACTTAGCCTAATCAGGGTTAGTCTCAAATTCATCTGGAAAAATCTCATCACCCATCCCTGCAGAAATGTGACAAGCAGGCTGGTCCCAGGACTATGGAAAGCAGGGAGTGCCACATACAACTAAATCTGTGTGCATGAAGCAATGGCAGCAATTGGAGCAGCAGAATTTTAACACCTAAATATAATGCACAGGCAATCCAGTAACCACAGTAACCATGGCCAGAACAAATGTGTACCAAATACAGATGGCTCCAGGCTCATAAGATGAATACAGTACTCCAAATCCACCCTAAATTGGAATCTAGTCAGAGGGGCAGACTCTTTGTGCACAAGCAAAGGCCCCAACACCTAAGACTGCATACATAAATATTTGCCCACTATAGTGAATGGGCAAATAGAAATGTACAAATATGCTGGAAGAGTGACTTCCACAAACTTTGCCTATTTCATCCAATTTGAAAAAAACAAAACCTTATATAACTATTCCAAAGAACCCAACTGCATGTTCCAGGCAGACAAGATAGAGCCCAACACCAACTTTAACATGACCACCAGTTTTCGAATCCATAAAACCCCAAAATGGGCCAAAGAAAATGCCAAACAAAACAAGAGGACTTCATATGCATCCAGAGAGGCAAAAAAAATGTAATCAAAGGGACATCAAAAGGACACCAAACATCGGGCAAAGCGGGATGGACCCACATCCAGTCCTTCAGTGTGCTAACCACTATAAATACCTTTGACTAGTCAATCTCTCCAATATCTAAAAAAATTAAATCCCTGCTAAAATTGTAGTACTGTAAGAGTGGCCTTAGACCACCCCTCCATAAGCATGCACCAGAATAAGCTAACATCTGCCTTTGCCACACTATACCTTGCTAAGATCAAGAATCTGTAAATGCGACCCAATCTTGCCATGCTGAGTGATCTGCCCTCAAAGTGGAAGAACCTCTCTGCCAGTTCCACTGGTCTTGCTTGACAATATACCAAACAAAGGAAAGACATGAGTCTTTCTGTACGGCAACATGGGGCGCAAGAGTATGAAAATGGCCCAAATCAAAGCATGATAGGACATCCACCACACAGCATTATCTTAAAACAACTCATCCTACAAATCTAGCATAATAATGCTGGATAAAAGCCTGAATACCAGCAAATTCTAAGTAATGTGGTACAAACATGTTAGGAAACAAAGATTTGAGGAAATCTTTTCTGAAAGATACAATTCCACAGATATCAAAGATGAAGATCTAGAAGACATCATGTTCAAATTGGAAAATGCCCTTTTAAAAGAGGGCAGGATATGGTGGGAGATTCATTAGAAAGATATATTGCAGAAGACATCATTCCGCGGGGTTTAAGAATAGATAAATTACCCTCATTCACGAATAAATCCCAGACCTTTGAAAAGGAATGGTTACGTATCATTGACTCCTGTTCCATTTCCCTTATGAGGCTTATTGCCAGGGCAAGAGCAAAGGAGATTAAAGACCTGGAAACAGAAATAGAATGCCTAAAAATTACAGTAGAACCCTTCAAGGATTTACAGGACTTCAAAGACATAGAGAAAGACATCATAGAGAAGGTAGCCCTAAACGAAAAAGAGCTCATGCAAAAAAAGAAGAAATACACACGTGACTTGATGGACTTTAAGGAAGGGAAACAGCACCTGATTACCAGAAAAGAAAGGAACTTCTTCAAGCCTAAAGTTCAGGGTTCGGATACCTACCACACTAAACTTCAAGACTTAGGAAGGAGAACTTACAACAATAGGACAGAAAATTCATGGAGGAGTCCGCCTCGTAGAGAGAGATATGAATATGAAATCAATAGGGAACGAAGACTTCCACACTGGAGGGACTCATGGAAACAAAACACTGGGAGAAATAGGTACCTCCAGAGGGATTATTCCCCATCACAGAGGAGAAAATCATATCGAAGACAATCGCCCAGTACGACCGCTCCAGATAAAGAAAGAAATTTTAGACCACAATACAGTAGGAGGACCCCCACCCAGAAACCGAAGAGAATACCATCACGGGAGGAACAACAGGAAAATGAGGAGGTTTTTTATAGATCAGGACAGGCAACGACGGGGAAGAAGGTGAAAACTAGGAAGGGACACAACAAACGGGGTACACAGGGATCCAACTCATGGAAAGCTCACTGCGAAATATATCAGACGAGGAAAAGAAGAGAGAAACGTAACAGAATAGCTCTTCAAAAAGAAAATATTGATCCCAAGGCCCCAGTAGAGGAAGAACGTATGGAATATATAAAAATCTTCAATTTAAGCCATCATGTACTGACAGAAGATGAAGAAAACGTGCTGAAGAAAGGACTAAAATATGCACCATCAAGCCGGATGGATCGTTTTGGAGCATATGTGGACCTCCAAATGTTTATTAGGAAGCTCACCTTGAAAAAGTTCTTCCACGACCAACCATCAACTACTGAACCAGAGAACATCACCTCTACTAAATTCAAACCAAAGTCGGTGTTCTATCCAGCACACAAGAAAGGCTGTTTCATCGAAACCTTCGAAAAAATCGTAAAGGATGAAATTGAAAACAGACTATTTAGAGATGTACAGAAACAAAATCTCAATCATAAAGAAAGGGAAGCCCTTAAGGATCTACGGAATAATAAACTTATTATCATAAAACCAGCCGATAAGGGAGGATCCGTGGTTATACAAAACGTGGAGGATTATAAAACAGAAATCGAGAGACAACTTAATGATTGTAGAACATACAAAAAACTACGAGGGAATCCCACAGAGAGGGTGAAAAAGAAACTCAACCATCTATTGGAGAAATTTGAATGGAAGAAAGTTATAACAGAAAACAAATGGAAATACATGACCATCATGCATCCATCCATTCCAGTAATGTATACCCTTCATAAGATTCACAAAGCTGAGGAACACCCACCAGGGAGACCCATAATTGCAGGTACGGATTCCATCACTTCAAATTTATCCCAGTACATTGATCATCTGTTACAACCACTAGTCCAAAAAAACAAATCTCATTTAAAGGATTCCACCTCAGTGATTCAACAACTCAACATAGTACAATGGGAGACAGACTTTATTTTGGTAACTGCAGATGTGACCTCATTATATACAGATACGAATAATAACTATGGAGTAGTACTGCTCTGAAAAATTGTATTTAGCTGCTCCTATTGAAAAGATAATAGTAATAAAAATAAATTATAGAGAGCGCTTGAATGACTGTGAATATATGGGGTGATAAGTGTAGGGTAAATGTGTATTGCAATACCTGTAAAAGAAAAAGGTTTATTAGGTAAAATGTTTAGGCTCCTTTGGGCATGTATATTGATAGCAGTCCGTGCGGGTAATGACAGCGGCGGGTCCCGGTAATTGCCGGCGGCTGGAGCTGCAAAGGTAGTAGCTGAGTCCAGTACTGACTGTCTGTCCCTAGCTAACTAACCTTTGTTGGTGGGTCTTGTCCTCTCCGGCCGGCTGGTTCCCTTGGTGTTTTGCTGACAAGTGCTTCTCCGTGCGCTGCTCGGAAAACTGCAGCGCTGCGGCGCTGATGTTAAAGGTCACTTTCCTCTGTTCCTCTGCCTGAATACTCTGTGTCTTATCAATACCTGTCTTATCAACTCTGTATTTTATTCTTATCCCCAATTTTTAACCAAGAAAAACTATATTTTTCTATTTTTACCCTATAATATATTAATTTGGGGCTAATTGATTTTTAATTGAAACTAATTAAAGTAGCATGTTTTACTATAAAGGAGAGACCTCAGATCATGGGCGTTATCCTAGACAAAGGGCTTGAAATAGCCCGAAATGCGTTGGACGCCTTGCTAGCTGTGTTCGTTGTGGAGACAGAGGAAAGTGACCTTTTAACATCAGCCCCGCAGCGCTGCAGTTTTCCGAGCAGCGCACGGAGAAGCACTTGTCAGCAAAACACCAAGGGAACCAGCTGGCCGGAGAGGACAAGACCAACCAACAAAGGTTAGTTAGCTAGGGACAGACAGTCTTTACTGGACTCAGCTACTACCTTTGCGGCTCCAGCAGCAGGCAATTACCGGGACCCGCCGCTGTCATTACCCGCACGGACTGCTATCAATATACATGCCCAAAGGAGCTTAAACATTTTACCTAATAAACCTTTTTCTTTTACAGGTATTGCAATACACATTTACCCTACACTTATCACCCCATATATTCACAGTCATTCAAGCGCTCTCTATAATTTATTTTTATTACTATTCTCATTATATACAGCCATCAATCACAAACATGGTGTCGAACCAACCTCTTTCTTCTTAAATCGTGAAAATCTTAACGAAGATCTGAAAACTTTCATCAAAGAGGGTATTGAATTAATACTCACAAATAATTTTTCCAGCTTTGACGACACCTTTTATTTACAACTACACGGGACAGCCATGGGTACAAGGTTTGCCCCCAGTTATGCCAACTTGTTCATGGCCCACTGGGAGAAACTGTCTGTCAATGGGGGCCATGACTTGGGGGCAAGCCTGGTACTATGGGTCAGGTATATTGACGATGTCCTATTTATTTGTAGAAGAGACCATACCTCACTAGACGAGTTTTGTGAATATCTTAATGCCAATAATAAGAACATCAAACTTACTTTCGTCCAAAGTCAAGAACAAATCAACTTCCTAGACTTGACCATTTTTATCAAGGATGGCAAAATGGAGACAAAGACATATGTGAAACCCACCGATTGTAATTCTTTTATTCCATTCTCTAGCAACCATCATCCCAATTGGTTAGCATCGGTCCCCAAAAACCAGTTATACAGAGTCAGAAAGAATTGTTCAAGAATGGAGGACTACCAAATACAGGGATCAATACTCAAAAGACAATTCCTTAATAAAGGTAATGAAGAGATCAAGGTAGATGAACCTTTTTAACAATATGAAAAGATCAACAGGGAGGATATGATCATCACAAACACCGACATGACCACCACAAATACCAACATGGGCCCCATAGTAAATAAGGAGACAAGACCGAGCAAAGAGAAACCTGGAATTACGTTTATCACCAAATATAACTGTCAATATAAAGATCTCAAATCCATTAGAAAGAGACATTGGAATGTGCTGTTACAAGATCCCATTTTGCGGGAATATATCACGGACAAACCGAGATTTGTCTACCGGAAAGCCAATAATATACGGGCACGGGTGGTCACTAGTATATTGGATACTGGGAAGAAAAAGAACCCCATTAAATCCAAAGGATTCTATCGGTGTGGTTCTTGTCAAATGTGCAGAAACTGTAAGGGAATCAATTCCACTATCATTAAATATACATCTACCACCAACCATAAGGAATTCCCCATCAAAGACTTCATTACTTGCGACAGTATTAATGTGGTCTACCTGCTAGAATGCGTCTGCAAAAAACAAACGTGGGTAGGACCACATGCAAACTAAAAGAGAGGATGGGTGAACATGTGCGGAATATTAAGAAGGGACTTGTCACACACGGATTGTCAGCCCACTTCAAGAATGAACATGAATGTAACATTACCAATGTAATCTCTTTTTGTGAGATCCACTCCATTCAAAACAACTAGAGAAAGAACGACTTTAAAGAAAGATTAGCACGCAAAGAAATGCAAACCACCTTCAATCTAAGTACTTTGGTCCCCAAAGGTCTAAATTTAGACTTTGAAACCAAATGGTTCCTCTAAATCTCCCTTATAAAGATCTCTTTCTAATTACATCATATACCCCCCAGAGTATGAACCTCCACAAAAAAAAACCCTTATTCCATCTTTAGACTCCCTTGGGTTCACCGGTAATTTTCTTAACCCAGGCCTCATAATTTGCACATCTGTTTTTAAGTACTTGATTATAGGTGTAACATTACCTTTGAGTGTAATATTATTTATACATTATTTACCACAACCATATTTTTCATGGTTAGTATTAGGGTGGCCAATCCCGGGATCGGCGGGATCCCGGGATTTGAGGCCAAAAATGCCGGGATTTGAATCCCGGGATTGGAGCCTTCAATCCCGGGATTCACGTGCGCACTAATGATTCTTGACCGGGCAGCGCCGCTGAGCACTAGCGCTCGGCTCAGCCTCAGGCGCTGCCCGGACCCGGCTGCCCTGCTGTGTGCGGCGTGACATCAGCGAGGTCACGCTGCACAGCCCCTTACCAGCTATGGCCACTCCTTCTGCCCTCCAATGCGCCTGCCTGCCAGCCCTCCTGCCCGCCATAATTTTAAAGTTACGAGGACTCTAAAGCAGGTGGACTGTGAGTGATACTCACGCTACGCTGCTCTGCTGCCTGCCTCTGGACCCCTCTACTCCATAGTAGTGATGAGCGGGTTCGGTTCCTCGGAATCCGAACCCCCCCGAACTTCAGCCTTTTTACACGGGTCCGAGGCAGACTCGGATCTTCCCGCCTTGCTCGGTTAACCCGAGCGCGCCCGAACGTCATCATCCCGCTGTCGGATTCTCGCGAGGCTCGGATTCTATCACGAGACTCGGATTCTATATAAGGAGCCGCGCGTCGCTGCCATTTTCACACGTGCATTGAGATTGATAGGGAGAGGACGTGGCTGGCGTCCTCTCCGTTTATAGAGAAGAGAGTAGAGAGTTAGAGACACTATTTACTAATTTTGGGGAGCATATTAAGACTGGAGTACTACTACTTGCTGATAGTGTGACCAGTGACCATTGACCACCAGTTTAATTAATCCGTTCTCTGCCTGAAAAAAAATGATACACAGTGTGACACAGTCACATACCATATCTGTGCTCAGCCTCAGTGTGCTGCATCATCATATGTAATACTGTATATCTGACTGTGCTGAGTGCTCACTGCTCACACAGCTTAATTGTGGGGGAACCTGGGGAGCAGTTAGAGCAGGAGTACATAAATAATATATTTTAAGTACAGTGCACACTTTTGCTGCCAGAGTGCCACACTGCCAGTGTGACTGACCAGTGACCACACTGACCACCAGTATATTGTGATTGTCTGCTTAGGACGGAGTACTACTTGCTGATAGTGTGACCAGTGACCACCACCAGTTTAATTAATCCGTTCTCTGCCTGAAAAAAAACGATACACAGTGTGACACAGTCACATACCATATCTGTGCTCAGCCCAGTGTGCTGCATCATATGTAATACTGTATATCATTATCTGACTGTGCTGAGTGCTCACTGCTCACACAGCTTAATTGTGGGGGAGACTGGGGAGCAGTTATAGCAGGAGTACATATTTTAAGTACAGTGCACACTTTTGCTGCCAGAGTGCCACTGCCAGTGTGACTGACCAGTGACCACTGACCACCAGTATATTGTGATTGTCTGCTGACCACCAGTATATTGTGATTGTCTGCCTGAAAAAGTTAAACACTCGTCGTGTGGTGTTTTTATAAACGCATTGTGCAGACAGTGTCCAGCAGGTCCGTCATTACATAATATATACCTGTCCGGCTGCAGTACTAGTGTGATATATATATATATTTTAATTTTATCTCATTATCATCCAGTCTATATTAGCAGCAGACACAGTACGGTAGTCCACGGCTGTAGCTACCTCTGTGTCGGCAGTCGCTCGTCCATCCATAATTGTATACCACCTACCCGTGTTTTTTTTTCTTTTTTCTATCTTCTTGATACTAGTAGCTTACTTTAGGAGTCTGCAGTGCTGACAGACAGTGTCCAGCAGGTCCGTCATTACATAATATATACCTGTCCGGCTGCAGTACTAGTGTGATATATATATATATTTTAATTTTATCTCATTATCATCCAGTCTATATTAGCAGCAGACACAGTACGGTAGTCCACGGCTGTAGCTACCTCTGTGTCGGCAGTCGCTCGTCCATCCATAATTGTATACCACCTACCCGTGGTTTTTTTTTCTTTCTATCTTCTTGATACTAGTAGCTTACTTTAGGAGTCTGCAGTGCTGACAGACAGTGTCCAGCAGGTCCGTCATTACATAATATATACCTGTCCGGCTGCAGTACTAGTGTGATATATATATATTTTAATTTTATCTCATTATCATCCAGTCTATATTAGCAGCAGACACAGTACGGTAGTCCACGGCTGTAGCTACCTCTGTGTCGGCAGTCGCTCGTCCATCCATAATTGTATACCACCTACCCGTGGTTTTTTTTTTTCTATCTTCTTGATACTAGTAGCTTACTTTAGGAGTCTGCAGTGCTGACAGACAGTGTCCAGCAGGTCCGTCATTACATAATATATACCTGTCCGGCTGCAGTACTAGTGTGATATATATATATATTTTAATTTTATCTCATTATCATCCAGTCTATATTAGCAGCAGACACAGTACGGTAGTCCACGGCTGTAGCTACCTCTGTGTCGGCAGTCGCTCGTCCATCCATAATTGTATACCACCTACCCGTGGTTTTTTTTTTTTCTATCTTCTTGATACTAGTAGCTTACTTTAGGAGTCTGCAGTGCTGACAGACAGTGTCCAGCAGGTCCGTCATTACATAATATATACCTGTCCGGCTGCAGTACTAGTGTGATATATATATATATATATTTTAATTTCATCTCATTATCATCCAGTCTATATTAGCAGCAGACACAGTACGGTAGTCCACGGCTGTAGCTACCTCTGTGTCGGCAGTCGCTCGTCCATCCATAATTGTATACGACCTACCTGTGGTGTTTTTTTTTTTCTATCTTCTTGATACTAGTAGCTTACTTTAGGAGTCTGCAGTGCTGACAGTGTCCAGCAGGTCCGTCATTATATAATATATACCTGTCCGGCTGCAGTAGTGATATATATATATTTTTTTTATATCATTATCATCCAGTCTATATTAGCAGCAGACGCAGTACAATAGTCCACGGCTGTAGCTACCTCTGTGTCGGCAGTCGCTCGTCCATCCATAATTGTATACCACCTACCTGTGGTGTTTTTTTTTTCTATCTTCTTGATACTAGTAGCTTACTTTAGGAGTCTGCAGTGCTGACAGTGTCCAGCAGGTCCGTCATTATATAATATATACCTGTCCGGCTGCAGTAGTGATATATATATATTTTTTATATCATTATCATCCAGTCTATATTAGCAGCAGACGCAGTATGGTAGTCCACGGCTGTAGCTACCTCTGTGTCGGCAGTCGCTCGTCCATCCATAAGTATACTAGTATCCATCCATCTCCATTGTTTACCTGAGGTGCCTTTTAGTTGTGCCTATTAAAATATGGAGAACAAAAATGTTGAGGTTTCAAAAATAGGGAAAGATCAAGATCCACTTCCACCTCGTGCTGAAGCTGCTGCCACTAGTCATGGCCGAGACGATGAAATGCCAGCAACGTCGTCTGCCAAGGCCGATGCCCAATGTCATAGTACAGAGCATGTAAAATCCAAAACACCAAATATCAGTAAAAAAAGGACTCAAAAATCTAAAATAAAATTGTCGGAGGAGAAGCGTAAACTTGCCAATATGCCATTTACCACACGGAGTGGCAAGGAACGGCTGAGGCCCTGGCCTATGTTCATGGCTAGTGGTTCAGCTTCACATGAGGATGGAAGCACTCAGCCTCTCGCTAGAAAAATGAAAAGACTCAAGCTGGCAAAAGCACAGCAAAGAACTGTGCGTTCTTCGAAATCACAAATCCACAAGGAGAGTCCAATTGTGTCGTTTGCGATGCCTGACCTTCCCAACACTGGATGTGAAGAGCATGCGCCTTCCACCATTTGCACGCCCCCTGCAAGTGCTGGAAGGAGCACCCACAGTCCAGTTCCTGATAGTCAGATTGAAGATGTCAGTGTTGAAGTACACCAGGATGAGGTGGATATGGGTGTTGCTGGCGCTGGGGAGGAAATTGACCAGGAGGATTCTGATGGTGAGGTGGTTTGTTTAAGTCAGGCACCTGGGGAGACACCTGTTGTCCGTGGGAGGAATAGGGCCATTGACATGCCTGGTGAAAATACCCAAAAAAATCAGCTCTTCGGTGTGGAAGTATTTCAACAGAAATGCGGACAACATTTGTCAAGCCGTGTGTTGCCTTTGTCAAGCTGTAATAAGTAGGGGTAAGGACGTTAACCACCTCGGAACATCCTCCCTTATACGTCACCTGCAGCGCATTCATCATAAGTCAGTGACAAGTTCAAAAACTTTGGGCGACAGCGGAAGCAGTCCACTGACCAGTAAATCCCTTCCTCTTGTAACCAAGCTCACGCAAACCACCCCACCAACTCCCTCAGTGTCAATTTCCTCCTTCCCCAGGAATGCCAATAGTCCTGCAGGCCATGTCACTGGCAATTCTGACGAGTCCTCTCCTGCCTGGGATTCCTCCGATGCATCCTTGCGTGTAACGCCTACTGCTGCTGGCGCTGCTGTTGTTGCTGCTGGGAGTCGATGGTCATCCCAGAGGGGAAGTCGTACTCGTAAGACCACTTTTACTACTTCCACCAAGCAATTGACTGTCCAACAGTCCTTTGCGAGGAAGATGAAATATCACAGCAGTCATCCTGCTGCAAAGCGGATAACTGAGGCCTTGGCATCCTGGGCGGTGAGAAACGTGGTTCCGGTATCCATCATTACTGCAGAGGCAACTAGAGACTTGTTGGAGGTACTGTGTCCCCGGTACCAAATACCATCTAGGTTCCATTTCTCTAGGCAGGCGATACCGAAAATGTACACAGACCTTAGAAAAAGACTCACCAGTTTCCTAAAAAATGCAGTTGTACCCAATGTCCACTTAACCACGGACATGTGGACAAGTGGAGCAGGGCAGGCTCAGGACTATATGACTGTGACAGCCCACTGGGTAGATGTATGGACTCCCGCCACAAGAACAGCAGCGGCGGCACCAGTAGCAGCATCTCGCAAACGCCAACTGTTTCCTAGGCAGGCTACGCTTTGTATCACCGCTTTCCAGAATACGCACACAGCTAAAAACCTCTTACGGCAACTGAGGAAGATCATCGCAGAATGGCTTACCCCAATTGGACTCTCCTGTGGATTTGTGGCATCGGGCAACGCCAGCAATATTGTGTGTGCATTAAATCTGGGCAAATTCCAGCACGTCCCATGTTTTGCACATACCTTGAATTTGGTGGTGCAGAATTATTTAAAAAAAGAGAGGGGCGTGCAAGAGATGCTGTCGGTGGCCAGAAGAATTGCGGGACACTTTCGGCGTACAGGCACCACGTACAGAAGACTGGAGCACCACCAAAAACGCCTGAACCTGCCCTGCCATCATCTGAAGCAAGAAGTGGTAACGAGGTGGAATTCAACCCTCTATATGCTTCAGAGGTTGGAGGAGCAGCAAAAGGCCATTCAAGCCTATACAACTGAGCACGATATAGGAGGTGGAATGCACCTGTCTCAAGCGCAGTGGAGAATGATTTCAACGTTGTGCAAGGTTTTGCAACCTTTTGAACTTGCCACACGTGAAGTCAGTTCAGACACTGCCAGCCTGAGTCAGGTCATTCCCCTCATCAGGCTTTTGCAGAAGAAGCTGGAGACATTGAAGGAGGAGCTAACACAGAGCGATTCCGCTAGGCATTTGGGACTTGTGGATGGAGCCCTTAATTCGCTTAACAAGGATTCACGGGTGGTCAATCTGTTGAAATCAGAGCACTACATTTTTGCCACCGTGCTCGATCCTAGATTTAAAACCTACCTTGGATGTCTCTTTCCGGCAGACACAAGTCTGCTGGGGTTCAAAGAACTGCTGGTGACAAAATTGTCAAGTCAAGCGGAACGCGACCTGTCAACATCTCCTCCTTCACATTCTCCCGCAACTGGGGGTGCGAGGAAAAGGCTCAGAATTCCGAGCCCACCCGCTGGCGGTGATGCAGGGCAGTCTGGAGCGACTGCTGATGCAGGGCAGTCTGGAGCGACTGCTGATGCTGACATCTGGTCCGGACTGAAGGACCTGACAACGATTACGGACATGTCGTCTACTGTCACTGCATATGATTCTCTCCCCATTGAAAGAATGGTGGAGGATTATATGAGTGACCGCATCCAAGTAGGCACGTCAGACAGTCCGTACTTATACTGGCAGGAAAAAGAGGCAATTTGGAGGCCCTTGCACAAACTGGCTTTATTCTACCTAAGTTGCCCCCCCACAAGTGTGTACTCCGAAAGAGTGTTTAGTGCCGCCGCTCACCATGTCAGCAATCGGCGTACGAGGTTACATCCCGAAAATGTGGAGAAGATGATGTTCATTAAAATGAATTATAATCAATTCCTCCGTGGAGACATTGACCAGCAGCAATTGCCTCCACAAAGTACACAGGGAGCTGAGATGGTGGATTCCAGTGGGGACGAATTGATAATCTGTGAGGAGGGGGATGTACACGGTGATATATCGGAGGATGATGATGAGGTGGACATCTTGCCTCTGTAGAGCCAGTTTGTGCAAGGAGAGATTAATTGCTTCTTTTTTGGTGGGGGTCCAAACCAACCCGTCATTTCAGTCACAGTCGTGTGGCAGACCCTGTCACTGAAATGATGGGTTGGTTAAAGTGTGCATGTCCTGTTTATACAACATAAGGGTGGGTGGGAGGGCCCAAGGACAATTCCATCTTGCACCTCTTTTTTCTTTAATTTTTCTTTGCGTCATGTGCTGTTTGGGGAGTAGTTTTTTGAAGGGCCAGCCTGCGTGACACTGCAGTGCCACTCCTAGATGGGCCAGGTGTTTGTGTCGGCCACTTGGGTCGCTTAGCTTACTCACACAGCTACCTCATTGCGCCTCTTTTTTTCCTTGCGTCATGTGCTGTTTGGGGAGTAGTTTTTTGAAGGGCCAGCCTGCGTGAAACTCCAGTGCCACTCCTAGATGGGCCAGGTGTTTGTGTCGGCCACTTGGGTCGCTTAGCTTACTCACACAGCTACCTCATTGCGCCTCTTTTTTTCTTTGCGTCATGTGCTGTTTGGGGAGTAGTTTTTTGAAGGGCCAGCCTGCGTGACACTGCAGTGCCACTCCTAGATGGGCCAGGTGTTTGTGTCGGCCACTAGGGTCGCTTAGCTTACTCACACAGCTACCTCATTGCGCCTCTTTTTTTCTTTGCGTCATGTGCTGTTTGGGGAGTAGTTTTTTGAAGGGCCAGCCTGCGTGACACTGCAGTGCCACTCCTAGATGGGCCAGGTGTTTGTGTCGGCCACTTGGGTCGCTTAGCTTACTCACACAGCTACCTCATTGCGCCTCTTTTTTTCTTTGCGTCATGTGCTGTTTGGGGAGTAGTTTTTTGAAGGGCCAGCCTGCGTGACACTGCAGTGCCACTCCTAGATGGGCCAGGTGTTTGTGTCGGCCACTTGGGTCGCTTAGCTTAGCCATCCAGCGACCTCGGTGCAAATTTTAGGACTAAAAATAATATTGTGAGGTGTGAGGTGTTCAGAATAGACTGAGAATTAGTGAAAATTATGGTTATTGAGGTTAATAATACTTTGGGATCAAAATGACCCCCAAATTCTATGATTTAAGCTGTTTTTGAGGGTTTTTTGAAAAAAACACCCGAATCCGACAAAAAAAATTCGGTGAGGTTTTGCCAAAACGCGTTCGAACCCAAAACACGGCCGCGGAACCGAACCCAAAACCAAAACACAAAACCTGAAAAATTTCCGGCGCTCATCACTACTCCATAGTGAGTATTATATTTATATATATATATATATATATATATAATTAATGCTGCAGCACTCTGAGTCTTTTAAACATCAAATGTGTATTGGAAAAATCACATCATGATTTTTTCAGTACACCTTTGATGTGTAAACGACTCAGAGTGCCACAACATTCATTTATCCCATTGCTTCCATCACTGAGGGCACTTTATTTCCTGAAGCAGAGTACTACATCCCTATTGAGATACTACAGAGATACTACATCCCTATTGGTGTGTCTGCAAGCTCTGGGCACACCACCGGATGACTTAATTTTGTGCAGTGCTGACGTGACCAGCCTCTACACTTGCATCCCACATAGTGCAGGTGTGGAGGCTGTTCGCTGTCTGATCACTGACAATCCTGATTATCAAGGACCAGCAGTGGACTTCTTCCTGAAATTACTTACTTTGGTATTGACACGCAACTATTTTACTTTTGATGGTCGTATATACCTGCAGGTACTTGGCTGTGCGATGGGGTCCCCTGTGGCCCCATCGTACGCCAATGCCTATATGTACTCCATAGAACAAACATTGTTTGGTGCTCCTTCTAATTCATCTATGTACTTCTATAAGAGGTACATAGACGATCTCCTTATTTTTTGGCAGGGTCCCCAGGAACAACTTGAATGTTTATTAAATGATCATAATGATACACTGAGCCCGGTGAAATTTACATACCAGGTGTCACATCTGGAAATACATTTTCTGGATGTTATCATCTCTATACAGGCCGGTCAATTGCAAACAATGCTGTATACTAAACCTACAGATCGTAATTCAATTTTACACCATGCAAGCGCACACCCCCTTTCATTACGCAAGGGGTTGCCCCAATCACAATTTCTACGTGCAAGAAGAATTATTTCAGACCCATCACAGGTTGAAATCACTATGGACCGGATGGTCCAGAAGTTTGAACAACGGGGTTACCCGCGACAGGAATTACTAGCTAGCAAGCATAAAGTGATGAAGTTGTCCAGGGATTCTCTATTGAATAAACCTTCTTTGGAAGATGAAAAACATAGGTCCCAAATAATTCCATGGGTTAATAAGTTTACAGCTGCGACCACAGCGATCACACGACAGGTTAAGAAATTGTGGCCTATAGTTAATACGGATAAAACCCTACCAGGTTTGCTGGATTCTAGAGTATTACCCAGTTTTACCAGGGGATCTAACATTGGAGACAGAATTGTTAAATTAGATGTATTTCCAGTCACTAGACAACAACAGACCAATTTTTTACGTCCTAAGGTGGGCTGTTTCCGCTGTTTAGGTTGCTCTACGTGTAATACCTTACTGAGAGGGGCCAACTTTTATCACCCTCATACAGGTAAAACATTTAAAATTCGTCACCGGGTGACCTGTACGACTACCCATGTGATATATATGTTGAAATGTCCGTGCGGTCTGGCCTACGTCGGTAAGACGCAGCGCCAATTCCGTGAACGAATGGCCCTACATAGAAGCGCTATTAAGCAAGCTATGGAAAAAGGAACGAGTGAACAACCAGTGGCACGTCACTGCTGGTTGGCTAAACATAATATAGCCAGCATACGCGCCATCATTATAGATCATGTACCCCCACTACACAGAGGAGGTGACCGCAATAAGATCCTTATCCAGAGGGAGAGCCGCTGGATCCATGTATTAAATACAATCTCCCCTGGCGGCCTGAATGAGACCTTGGGTCTCCAGTGTTTTTTGTAAATATTTTTATAAATATTTTCATAAATAGTTTCATAAATATTTTCATAAATATTTTCACAGTTTGTTATTATACTATACAGGGTCCAAATACAATTTATTCTGTTATTAGTGGGCTAATGTGTTATGACTTATAGACCTAGGATGGTTTATGATAGCCTTATTTAGTAAAAGTTGATATAGGGCTTTAACATGTATAGGATATCCTATGCTTAATAACTTCTAGCGTTTCTAACTTAGTGATGAAATTTAGTAACATCAAATAACCTCCAGTGGAACTAATCCCCTTCTATTTTAATTGTAGTATATGTATGTTGTTATTGTCAGTTAGGGATCTGTTTTTATGTATCATGTGTATGTATTTTCAACTTCTGTTTGTTTTGTTGTTATACACTGCAGTTGCTTAGCAACACCCGCACTGACTATCTCTGGTGGCTCACGCTGTCCGGCGCTGACCGCTGACGTCATCTACAGGAGACCCGCTCAAACAGCGGCCAGACGCGGCGGGAATGACAGCGCCGGACAGGTGAGTAACGTTATAAATTATGAGCACTTGTTAGCACTATTTAGGGGGGTATATAAGTATTCTCTGTTTGCACTTCTGTATGTACTGTTTGTCCCTGAAGACGGGGTTTCCCTGAAACGGCGTAGGACCGAAAATAAAAGGCTTTTTCCATCTTTGAATGAGTCTGCTGAGTGCCGCCATTATAAAGTATTGTTACAGGAGTGTTTATTCCCTGGATGGCACCGCAGCAAGTAACTGCTTCCCACAAGTGAGTGCCGAGCCTTTCCAAATGCTATATATATATATATATATATATATATATATATATATATATAAAATCAATGCAAAGATTTGTCTTATTTATTGTTAATACCATACACCATACCTCTGAAAATTGGCAGCTCCAGGGGAGATGGGTAGGGCTAATGCACAGGGTGCAATCACCCCACCAGCATTGTCTGCTAAAGGCAAGCTATGCACTGCCTCTGCTTATTGCAGGGCAGATGGGAAGCCAGGAACTAGGACCCTGCAACGGGCATGCTCCCCAAAAGACAAGGAAGTCTTGCGGACTTCCCAGAGAGCTCTCTGAGCATTAAGGGGAGCAGAAAATTTTTTTGCATCTGGGTTACACTTCATCATAATTGCCATTTTTTTGTCTATGTCGAAAGCTGCATAGAAATAAAAACACAGTCTTGGGAAAATATTGTGGTATTCTTCACTTGAAATGGTGGGTAGCACTGGGGACAGGTAGGCAGTTGCCTTCTGAGTCTTTCATCTGCATGGGGATAACACTAGTTGTCTGCAAGGAGTTTGGTAATTAAACTGCCCCAGGATCTTTGTTATGGAGGAGGGGAAAAAGGTTTGGGGGCAAGGGTTAATGACTACATCTTGTTTGTATTGGGGTGCACGTTGGCTACTTATTTCACATATTATCATAGTGGGAAATCCTCCATGGTTTAGTGAGGTCTCTGTATAGAAATTCCTGGATCCATGATGCCCCTTCATAGGCCTTAACCAATTCAGTATCAGCTTGCAGTGCGGAAATGTATCTTCCTGCAGGGAAAGGGTTCCCTTGCTCAACCCTTTCACTTCTAGCTGTGTGTGGGCTACCTAAAGCTTTGTAGCCTGTTTAAACTACCCAAGCCCCCTCCACCTCCCACCACCCTGTGTGTGTATGTGAAGCTATGGAAACAGAGTGTGTGTGTGTGTGTGTGTGTGCACTTGTTTATATATCCTAATGGGGACAAGGGCCAGACAGCACACCAACACTGGCGGGACCTCCGACATGGTGGGGACCTAAAATGAGGTCCCCACGAATCTGACCCTGGGAGGTGATAGGGGAGTCATGTCTCAACTACCCAGCATACAATTCTCGCAAGTCCCCGAGAATCACGTTTACCAGACTGAAATGGGTGTCGGTGTGTACGCAATGCAGAGTGTGTTTAAAGCAAACAGTTCCCCAGCAGTGCTGGGGAGCATTCCCCAAATAATCTCTGGTGCTGCGGCGCCAACGAAAGGGCGCCCTCGCTCTCCAGCCAAGTCCCGGCCGGGGGACTTGGCCAAAGGCACCCCGTCCGCCCGGCGCGTCAGCGCCTCCGAGCGCGGCGGAGCGCGGAAGGGGGGGTCCTTCCCTGGTCCGCCCGGGGGCCGACGTGGACTCCCTGGCTGGGCTTAATTGTCGGGTGCGGGTCCACCGGGAGGGGAGGAGGGGCCGGAAGGCAACCTCCCTCCCCGGGGCTTAAGCCTCGGGCCGTCCGGACGGGGGGAGCGAGTCCGGGCCTCGCCTCCTCCTCCTCATCCCGCCCGGCCCCGGCCGAGTCAACCCCCGGTCCGTCCGGTGGCTCCACGGCCTGGGCTTCTCGTCCAGCGGAGGACACCCCTCCTCTCGCCTGATCTTCACCCGGCGAGAGCCCGGGCCGCGGAAGCCGGCGGGTGCCCGGGCTGCGGAAGCCGGCGAGAGCCCGGGCTGTTCTTTTCTTCCATCCATCCATTATTTCATTTTCTATCTGTATGTATGGAGCCCGGGCTGCGGATGCCGGCGAGAGCCCGGGCTGGTTCTTCTCTTCCATCCATCCGTCCGTTATTTCATTTTCTGCCTGTATGTACGGAGAACGGGCCGCGGAAGCCGGAGGGAGCCCGGGCCGCGGAAGCCGGCGGGTGCCCTGGCCGCGGAAGCCGGCGGGTGCCCGGGCCGCGGAAGCCGACGAGAGCCCGGGCTGGTTCTTCTCTTCCATCCATCTATTATTTCATTTTCTATCTGTATGTACGGAGCCCGGGCCGCGGAAGCCGGCGAGAGCCCGGGCTGTTCTTCTCTTCCATCCGTCCGTCCGTCCGTCCGTCCGTCCGTGCATCCATCCATCCATCCATCCGTCCATCCATTCATGCATCCATCCGTTCATTATTTCATTTTCTAACTGTAATGTAATTGAAATGATAATAAAAACAAAAATCTGTCTACATCTACTACCTACAGATAACGTAACGTATCTGTAGGTAGTAGATGTAGACACATTTTTTATTTATTTATTTATTTTTATCGTTTACAATTGTCTTGTCTTTACTGATCTCTTCCCTTTCCATTTTTGGAAGGACCCGTCTCTTTCCAAGAGCCCTCCGTGTCGCCAGGCGGCCAGCAGGGGGCGCCGCAGCGGGGACCGGGGGAGAAACGATCCGACCGACAGGCCAGGTAGTTCCTCCCTGGCTTTTTTATTTTTTTATTTGATAGAATTGTTTTTGTGGTATTCTTTTACCCCCCTTTTTTTCCATTTTTTTTTTCTTTTCTTTTTTTTCCCTTTAATTTATTTCCCCCCATCAGGGGGCGCCGACTAGGGGAGACGCCTCCCCGCCGCCGCCGGCCCGGACACATCGCAAATTCACAACGGTGGATTATTTTATTATTATTTTTTTACGTGGGCTGGTTCTTCTCTTCCATCCATCCATTATTTAATTTTCTATCTGTATGTACGGAGCCCGGGCCGCGGAAGCCGGAGGGAGCCCGGGCCGCGGAAGCCGGCGGGTGCCCGGGCTGCGGAAGCCGGCGAGAGCCCGGGCTGGTTCTTCTCTTCCATCCATCCGTCCGTTATTTCATTTTCTGCCTGTATGTACGGAGAACGGGCCGTGGAAGCCGGAGGGAGCCCGGGCCGCGGAAGCCGGCGAGAGCCCGGGCTGGTTCTTTTCTTCCATCCATCCATTATTTCATTTTCTATCTGTATGTATGGAGCCCGGGCTGCGGAAGCCGGCGAGAGCCCGGGCTGTTCTTCTCTTCCATCCGTCCGTCCGTCCGTGCATCCATTCATGCATCCATCCGTTCATTCTCCCTGGCTTTTTTTTTTTTTATTTGATAGAATTGTTTTTGTGGTATTCTTTTACCCCCTTTCCCCCCCCCCCTATATTTTTTATTTTATTTATTTCCCCCCACCAGGGGGCGCCGACGAGGGGAGACGCCTCCCCGCCGCCGCCGGCCCGGACACATTGCAAATTCACAACAGTGGATTATTTTATTTTTATTTTTTTACGCAGCCAGCAGGGGGCGCCACGCACGCGGACTGGCGGCCACCCTCGGCCGCTCGTGAACTTTGCATTTAAATCGGTGGGGTGTTTTTGTCTTTTGCCTGTTTTTTTTTTCTCTCAATCGTGTATTCCCTCGGCTGGCCAGCGGGGGGCGCCGCGGCGGGGACACGGGGGAGGGCTCATGTGGGCGGACCGGGTACCTTTCATCTGTTTGGGGTGAGTGCTTTTTTGACATTTTTTTTTCTTTTAGTCTCGTTCCGTTCTTTCCTTCAACCGGCCAGCGGGGGGCACCGCGCGCGCGGACCGGCGGCCACCCCTGGCCGCTTGGGGACTTTGCATTCAAATGGGTGGGGTGTTTTTGATTTTTTGCCTTTTTTTTCACTTCCCCCCTCTCAATCGAGTATTCCCTCGGCTGGCCAGCGGGTGGTGCCGTGGCGGGGACACGGGGGGGGGGAGGGTTCATCCGGGCGGACCGGGTACCTTTCATCTGTTTGGGGCGAGTGCTTTTTTGACATTTTTTTTCTTTTAGTCTTGTTCCGTTCTTTCCTTCAACCGGCCAGCGGAGGGCGCTGCGCACGCGGACCGGCGGCCCGGGGCCCTCCGTCCCGCTTACTTTCGCCCGATGGGAATTGTTCCTTGGTTTTTTAATCCGAGAGGACACACGGAATCTGCACCCCCGCAGTGGCGTCAGGTGGCCACCGGGAGCGCCGCTGCGGGGATCCAGGGGGGCGCTCGAGCGCCGCCTGCCAGTCCGCTGGGCCAAGGGTGCCGGGGCGGGTCAAGCGCCGCCGTTCCCCCCCGAGCGGCGCGGTCCGAGCCATCTCTGGCCACCGGGGGCGCCGTCGGGTGGCGTGGGGGCGCCCCCGCCGCCCGCCGCCTCCCCCCGCACGCGTCGGGCCTCCCCCCGGGCCCCCGCGGGACATGGGACACGGCCGACGAGCGTCGGCCTCCCGCATGGAAGTGTCGCGGATGAGTGCGGACCGGGGCGTCCGTGGCTGGCCGGCGCTTCCAGGGGTTCGGGGAGGAGAGTGGGAAGCCTGGGTCGAGCGCGCCCTCGGCCGCTCGTGTTGCTACCCGCCGGAGCACACCTCCGCCGGATCAGTAGGTACCAACGAGGCGAGTGAGAGAGCCGGGACTCTGTCCGGGGCCGATAAGCCTGGTTCCATGGAGCTTTTGCGAAAGGACCCGTGACAGAAGATGCGCGGAGCTCAGAGATCGGCATGGACAGGGCCTTCTTGCATCCGATTTTGCCCAGGCAGGGCTCCAGGAACCGGGTTCCAAAAAGCAAAAGCGTTTGGAGCTCAGGTGAAAGGGCTCATCACAGGATAGCCGTGGAGCTCGTATAACAGCATGGGCAGGACCTATGAGGCCTATAAAGGGTCCGCGACGGGCGTCCGTTGGAGCCCGATGTACGGCCCGGGCACGTCTCCTTCTCCCCCGGAGGCAGCGCCGCCCAGCGGGCCAAATCGTGTACTGCAATTTGTGGAAGTCTGGCCGATGAGTGCGGACCGGTGTTCCTCAGGCTGGGAGGCACTTCCAAGGCCTCGGGGAAAAATTGCAAAGCGCACCGCGAAAGTGTCGTGTGCGCCTCCTGTCCCACTACGTCCGAGAGAACTCCTCAGCGAGATCTACAGGTGGTGGATGGATTACGGTATGGAAACAGTGAACCGAATGAAAATGACTCTTTTCTTTCTTCAACCCGATCGATGTGGCACCCCGCGCCCCGGCGGGGAGGGACGACCGCTCGGCCGGAACCCAGGGGTCTCGGCCGGCTCCAGGCGAACCCGACCCTCCCTTTGCCCACGGCGCGCCCGGAACCCCTCCGCCTGGAGAGGGCGTCCGGTCCCCAGGCGTCCGCCCGAGCGCTCCGGTTTCCGGAGCCGGGCGGGCCCCGCACCCGTACCCCATGCGGCGCGGTCTGCTCCGTCCGCCGGCACCCGCAGGCGTCCGACGCCGCCAGGGGTGCCGGGGAAGCGTCCCCCTCTCCCAGCAAAGGGCGCTCGCCCCCGGACCCCGGCGGAGCACACGATTTCCCAGGAACCGAACGAGCGTTGCATCGAGATCAGAGGACGCGGCCAGCCCCGACGGCCGCTCCTCGCAACCCCAGGAGAGGGCCCTGCGCGCCGCCCCCGCTCCGGCCAGGCGGTCGCACGGAAGGGTTCGCTCGCCGGGCCGCCCCCGCCACGGACGGGAGGGCCGGACGGGGCGGAGGTCAGAGCCAAAGAGAGAGAGAGAGAGCGCGGGAGAAGGAGCCGAGTCTGGCGGCAGGGCGAGAGAGAAGCGCAGACTCGGAGCGAGGCCGGCAGGAGACCGTCCAGGAGACGCAGGGAGAGCGGGAGGCGCTTTTCGGAGGGAGCCGGCGGAAGCCGAGGTCGCCCGTGCGCCAGGCGGCGGCATCCCGGAAGGGCGACGGAGCCCCGCGAGATGGAACCTCTTTACACCCTTTCACCCCCCCGGGACAAGATGAAACCTGTCAGGCGTAGATCGGGATGAGGTTGGGCTGGGGGCAGTTGCTGCCGTCCCAGCGAAAAAAACCACCCCCCAGGACGGCTTGCACCGGTTTCCTAGCGAACAGGTTGTTGGGTGAGGCGAAAACAGGCGAAATCGAGCGTGGTGACGTCGCCCTCCCCGGGGTGTCCGCCCGACGGCGCGGGGCAGCCTGGCCCCGCCGTCCACTCTGACTCCGAGCTTCCCAATCGGCCCGACCGGGGACGGCCGCCCTCCTCCTCCCGTCGCCCTTTTCCGAGGGCCCGCTCGGCTCGAGACCCGCCCCGGTCCGCCCCGCCACGCGCCGGCGGACGGAGCCCGGTCCGGTGGACCCACCGCTTTCGAGACGGCGCGCGCCGCGGCCCCCGACGTTCGGGCGTGCGCCGGCCGATACCGAGAGCTACCTGGTTGATCCTGCCAGTAGCATATGCTTGTCTCAAAGATTAAGCCATGCACGTGTAAGTACACACGGCCGGTACAGTGAAACTGCGAATGGCTCATTAAATCAGTTATGGTTCCTTTGATCGCTCGACCCCGTTACTTGGATAACTGTGGTAATTCTAGAGCTAATACATGCCGACGAGCGCTGACCCCCAGGGATGCGTGCATTTATCAGTCCAAGACCAATCCGGGGGTTCCCGGTGGGTCGGCTCGGCCTCCCGCCGCCCCCGGCCTCTCTGGCGACTCTAGATAACCTCGGGCCGATCGCACGTCCCCGTGACGGCGACGACGCATTCGGATGTCTGCCCTATCAACTTTCGATGGTACTTTCTGCGCCTACCATGGTGACCACGGGTAACGGGGAATCAGGGTTCGATTCCGGAGAGGGAGCCTGAGAAACGGCTACCACATCCAAGGAAGACAGCAGGCGCGCAAATTACCCACTCCCGACTCGGGGAGGTAGTGACGAAAAATAACAATACAGGACTCTTTCGAGGCCCTGTAATTGGAATGAGTACACTTTAAATCCTTTAACGAGGACCCATTGGAGGGCAAGTCTGGTGCCAGCAGCCGCGGTGTGAGGAATCTGTTTACTATTCTCCAGAAGATCCGTGAGTAGGCCAAAGCCTGGGCTTTTCCTAGGGGAAGTTCCCCAGAAATATGGAGCCTCCTGGGGCTGCTTCCCAGGAGAGTCCCCTGCCTGCCGGGCCTGGCCCTGGCCTTCCCCCTGATCCACCTGGGGGCAGCGGCAGAAGGGGAAAACCGTGTAGTAGTGATATGGAAAGCAGTATACCGGCTGCACATTTATTGGAAGCACTGCTAGACGTGGAAGGAACAATAACTGCAGGAGAAAGGTCAGTGACTGTGGGATATCATGCTCAAAAAGTGGATAAAGAAGCAAATGTTTGTGAAACCCCTGTGGCTCTGTCGGGAGGGCGACCGCTGATTTTCCCTAGCAAGTTGGGGGTGCCTGTTGAGCCCACTATAAGCATTGTGGAAGCTACAGGGAGCGTGGAGCCTGTAATCCCAGTGAGTGTCCCTATGGAGGTAGAGGAGCTGCCTATAACGGTGGATAATGTGTGTTTGGAAACTACAGTGACAAGCGAAATAAAGCCTGTAGTTAGTGACTGTCAGCACCTTTCTACTGATCTGCAGTACTTAATGGGTATTGGTGAGTCTGCTGCGGCTGGCATGAATACAATAGGAGAGCAGCAGAACCCAGGCGATGGGGGTGCCTCATCTATGAATCTGCAAACTGCATTTCCTAGCAATGGTGATCTGGTTGCTGAAATGGGATGCACACTTGTGGGAGGATCTGCAGCAGCTGCAGTGTGCAGTGTTCCTATGAACTTCTCTGAGGAATTGCTGCAGGCTGAAAAAGACATTATAAGGCTAAAAAAATGTGTGTTAGCTAAAAGACAGAAGCGAAATAGAGCCTTTAGCAGCCAAAGGCCGCAGTTTAAAATGGAATTGGAGCAATTGGAGAGAGAATTAGAAGATAAACTGTTTTTACAGGCTGGTTGCAAGCTAAAATGACTGCAGCATTAATACCTGAGGGAGAGGAATTGAATGACAGCCAGCTTCCACCAAATCCTGTGGTTAGTTGCAGTGATGTTTCTGGTGATTCTAACCCTGTTTTGGAACACATTCGCACACTAGAAGAGGATGAAGGGCCTGGATCATGCAGTATTGTTCAAGATGCTATTGTGGAACTGCCCTCAGGTGTCTCTGATAACACGGATAAAAGACAGGTGGTCTCTTATTCAGCTGAGGCAGTAGCTGGGACAATTGTGCAAGTGAAAAGAGTCTCTGTGACTAATAAAGCCACTGAATTAGGAATGTGGCAAAGATATGCTGCTAGAGAGGCAAAGAAAGAGAAAAAAACACCTAGTAAAGAGGGTAAAGAAGCTGATGCTTTTATTGAGGAGCTAACTGAAGTTATAAGGCAAGCAACAGCTAAAAATATCACTCAGGTATCTAGTGGGTCTGCTCCTGGGCCGGCAGGTGGTGCTGCAGTTGCCCCTTGTGCAGTAGGTTCGCTTGCTGTGCACCCGGGTGTGACCTCTTATTCCTGGGTGTTGGCAGGTGGTTCAGGAGGTAACAGCAGAGCCCCTGGTGGAGGTGGGATGATGGGGGTGCAGCCCGTTAAGAGAAGGAATGCAGTACAGTTGAAGTGGCAGAGCAGTGACCCTCCCCCTTCTAGGGAAGATTTTTTAAAGCAGTTTCTCAGTTTGGGGTTTGTTGCCTCAGACCTCTACGCCTGTATTCATCCGGTTAATTCCCCTGAGTATGACATTAGTTTTATTTCATACAATGGTTTGCAGGCGTTTTGGTCTGTATGGGGGGCAGCAAAGACCCAGGGTCCTTGGGCTAATTATAAAGCCTTAGCCATCACGTGTAAGGAGACTGTTAAAATAAATGTCCTGGTAAGGAATGAATCTCTGGACCCAGCTGATATCTCCTTCTGGCTTCTGAGGTTTGCACAGTCAATGGAAACACCATTGACCAAGGTTCCTGGGTCAATGGGGGTATGGGCTGGAGCCTGGTCAGCAGTTGTAAAATTGAGGCACAATGTGCATATTCCTTCTGCAGCATATATTGGGGCTGACAGGATACAGTGCTTTTACCCCGGTCAGCCCCGAATGTGCCACAAGTGCGGCGATTTTCGCCATGTAAGCCGTGATTGTACAATAGTTAAGTGCACCAGGTGTGATAAAATGGGTCATGTTGCAAGAGAATTTAATACCATCAAATGTAACCTCTGTGGGGTGGAGGGTCATCCCTATTATAAGTGCCCAGAAGCATTCCACAATAAAAGCTTAGATGAAGAGATGGTAAGGGTGGCGGCTAGAGTGGAGGTTGAGGTATTGAGAGATGGGGTGGTTAAGGAGGTTCCCCAGGGGCCTGAGTCATGTGTTACAGGGCCCAGTAAGGAGGGTGCTCAAGGTCCGGAGTCGGTATAGGTACCTGGGTGTGTAGAAGATCCCTTTATAGTAGTAGGGGGTAAAGGAGGGAAGAGGAGGATGAAAGAGAAAAATATTGAGGGCCGGCCCATAACCTTCACCAATAGGTTTTTTGCTCTTGAGGAGATGGATGAGGATGAAGGGGATATTATCCGGCAGGATAATAGAGAATTGGTCCTTAGGCCTAAAGAGCAAAGGAAAAAGAAAAAATCTAGGGCTGTGTCCCCATCTTTGGGACAATTAAAGGTGTCGCTCAAGTCAAAGGACAAATCTAAGGGGATGAGTAGTGTAGGTGTTCCAGCTGTGGCCCTGGAGGATTTTCTAGTTGAGAGTGGATATCGGGGTCGTAGACGGGGTTTGGTGGAGGCTCGGGCGCCTATGCCTCTGGAGGTTGTTCGGGTGGAGGGGGTTCAGGCCCCTTCTAGCCAGGATGACCTGCTGCCTGAGCTTTCAATGGCTCCTGGGGTGTGTGGGTCTGACCCTTCTCCCCTTCTTGGTTCAATCCTGGGCCCCCCATCTGGATCAGTTCCCTTTGGGAGTTCTGCCCCGGTAGTGGCCCCAATCCCTCCCGTTATAGGGGATGGGAGTACAGGTTTAGTTTGTTTAAATCCACCTTCTATCTTGCCCATGTCAGGGGGCGGTGGTTCTGGGGAGGCATCTGTTGCTGTCGTTGTTGGTGATGGTGTGTGTATAGGAGTAAGTAACACATAAGTGAGTGTTTGGAACAATAATAGGGTGCCTACTAGAACCCTGAAGGATGGCTCTCCAGCCTATTAGGGGTGCCACCATTAATGTGGCATCAATTCTGTCCGAACGAGCTCGTTATTTGGCCTTTGATTTTTTCAACACGCTTGAGGTTGATTTTTTATTTTTGCAGGAGACTAGAGTAGGCAGGCTCGCGGATCTTCACAAGGCTAAGGCTGAGTGGAGACGTGGCCCCTCCTATTGGTCTCTTGCGGCCGAGCCGTACGGTGGGTTGGCGGTTCTTTTTACCGGCATGGTAACTGTCCAGCGGGTTATTGATCTCCAGGTAGGCAGATGTATGGTTTTGGATGTCAATCTCAGGGGGCACGACCTGCACCTAATTAACATTTATGGTCCCCAGTCCAAGTGGGACAGGAAGTGCCTCTTCAGAGAGATAAAACCATATCTTTTTTCAGCCCGGCAAGTCATCTTTGGTGGTGATTTTAACACCATTACTAGGCCAAAGGACAGGGGAGGCTCAAAGACGACCCTGGGCTATGACTCAGTTTTTTTAAATAGCATGGTTAGACAGGCGGGGATGGTGGATGTGCACATTAGACATTCACCAGACCTCACGGGTTTCACTTTTTATAGAGGTAGGTGTAGGAGTAGGATAGATAGATTTTTTGTTAAGGAGAATTTGAAAACCTTGGCACCTGTGTTGAGGCCAGTAGAATTCTCTGACCACATTTGTCTGTGTGTATCCTTGAATACCTCAGAGTCCCCTCAGAAGGGACGGGGCCTGTGGCGTTTGAATTCTCAGCTCTTGGAGGAGGAGGGGAACAGACAGTCTTTCAGAGACTTCTTTGAATGTCAGGAGTCACTGTTGGAGGCAGGCTGGAGTAGGTCCGAGTGGTGGGAGGAATGTAAGAAGCGGACCCGGGGTTTTTTCCGCAACCTCGTAGCCAAGCGTAACTTGTTAAAACTGTGTACCTACCAAGCCTTGAGAAAGAAATTGGACTTCCTAATTTCTGGGCAGGGAGATGGTGGGGAAATCTCCCGGGTGAAAGCAAAGATGAAGGAGTTACAATACAACCGGTATGATTCCTTGGTTCTGGAGAGGGATTACGGGAAGTACCACTCACTGGATCCTTTTCAGAACTGTAGGAACTCTGTTGTTGCTAAGGAGGTGGGAGGGCTGTATGACATTCAGGGTGTTCTTCGCGAGGATCGTGGGGGCATTCTGGGGGTTGTGCAGTCCTTCTATTCCTGTCTTTTGTCTGAGCAGCCACTTTCCAGAGAGACGATAAATACTTTTCTAAGGGAGACTCCAGGGGTGGAAAACCTTGGTGACCAGCTTGATTCTCTGGGTAGTGATATTACTGTGGAAGAGGTGAAGGTGGCCATTGATAGTCTAGCCTCCAAAAAATCACCAGGTCCGGATGGCTTGACCTCCGAGTTTTATAAAGTTTTCTCTGACATCTTGGCTCCTCGACTCAAGGAAGTATTTAATGAATGCCTGGCTGAGGGGTTACTCCCTCCTTACATGAGGCTCTCTGCTTTAATATTGCTGTCTAAGGGGAAAGATCCATCCCGGATTGAGAATTAGCGCCCCATCGCACTTCTCAATACGGATCGTAAGATTCTGGCAAGAGTCATATTTAGTAGGCTGATGGAATTTTCCGGGTTGTTGCTCTCCCCATCTCAGCATTGTACTGTGAAAGGCCGTAGCACCTTTAGTGCAGTCCTTGGCATCCGGGAGGCCTTGGAACGGTGTCGTGCTGAGAAGGATGGGAAGTATTTGCTAGCATTGGATCAGGCCAAAGCTTTTGATAGGGTTAACCATA